>NC_081149.1:3443700-3611200 GCF_958295425.1 Solea solea | reverse complement strand
TAAAAGCTCTCAAACACAGGCAGCATGTCCATGTGGGCTCCCAAATGGATCGGTCCATGGTCGGTCCGTACCAAACACGTTACTCAATCCATAAGGGACTGGTATCATTTGGCCACTTCCTTCCCAGTTAGCCTGCAAAGGTTACAAAGTAGGCATGTGCTTGAAGTTGGCTAACACTGCACTGCACAGAAACCCACTTGGGACCCATATTGTGAGCCCAAATACAAGCCTTGTGGTGCCCACGTGCCACAGGGACATCCTGACTGGAACTACTCTGAAGCAGAGAAAACCCTCACATTAGCAGCTCTGTGGACTGATTCAATTTTGGATCCAAATCTTTTGTAATATTTTGAATTGGAAATGGTTTTGAATAGCAAAAAAAAAATGGATCAATTTTTGAGATTCTGAAAGATTTACACCATTACTAACAAAAAAGAAGTATGCACACTCTCTTTTCACCTTCTAACGGTGAGCTAAACAACACAGCACTGACTGCTGTATGTAGGTCTGTGCAGCCTGGTGCAGCTTCACAGAGAGAGGACGAGAGGGTGGATGAGAGGGTGGATGAGAGGGTGGATGAGAGGGTGGCGTGGGCTGAAGAGAGAGAGAGTGGGGGAGTACATAGAAACAAGGTCAGCACAAGAACTTTCTGTCCTACTAATGTGATCATGGGATGATTTCCTACATGTCAAAACTGTGCATGTTCATTTCTTGTGAGGAAAGATGAATTCTTCTCTCTCTGATGTGAGCAAACCTGAGACAACATGGAGGAAAGTCTGGATGTTTATAATATATACAGTCAGCACTCTCTTTGTGTTTTACATGTTTGTTTGTGTTTATAACTTCTGCAATAAAAAGAAATGACTTTTTTCAGTCACAATAGTGAAGCTCATAGAGTAACTTTCTTTTCATTAAATTCATCAAACAAAGCAAATACAAACAGAAAAAGAATGATCTTCTATTATCTGCCCGTTAACGAACGTTAACAAACACAAATATGATTGTGTGTTAAAATAGAAGATAAGGCTGACACAGCTGCCTCTCACATATAACTGTTTCTCAAACACATTTCATAACAATTGTCCTGTCTCAGGAAGAAATGTAATATTATACTTTAATGATTGAATGTTTAATTAGTTTAGTTTCTTTGAAGATTATTCCATAAACTGAAACACATCGCTCCATCACTTTAGCTCTGAATCTGGCTTTTTCATCATGATAAACTATTGCACTTAGAAACAACAAAAGGCAATGGAAAGTAATTCAATCCTCGTCATAGAAGGTTTCATAACATTTAACACAAAGTCTGACTGAACTATGGACTGACTGAATGTACTAGTAACCCAAATACTTCGAGAGCTTATTTGAGTAAAATAAAAAAATGAAATCCACTGACATCATCATATGGACGTTGTCCACTCTGCAGTGTAAAGTGTCCTTCATGTTTGTCCTTGTCTGCTCAGTAAATCTACTTTAAAGAGACGTGAACGCGCACTTATCAGGATAAGTTAAACTGGGCTTCATCATCCTGGTTTGACATTCGTGCGACGGACTAAGCCGGGATGAATTTAGACTCTTTCTCAGATATCCTGGATATCTTAATTCTCTATTTTGGTGCAGTAGGCCCCAGCAGAAACTAAAACGCATCACCGGTTCCTGTGAGGTGTGATTTCTCTGGATTTCTCTCATGTCAGTGTTGTGTTCTTCACTGTACTTGATGTGTTTGTGCTCAGAGGTGCTGAGTAAACACTTTGTAGGGTTGTAAAACATCCTGTGACCTTTGACTCTCCTCCCACACACACACACACACACACACACACTGTTACAGTGTGCTCTGTGCTGCTCGTGACACTATTGGACTTTATCCAGCGGGTTTTTTTATCTGTAAAAGCAGCTTTGAGTTGTCATCACGATGAAAAGTTCTATATAAATACAGACTCGACCATTTACTGTAAAACTACATTTAAACTACATTTATAGCTGGATTTCGTGGACCTGAATGAACTCAAATAGTGGATTAAGACTATTCCCACTGCCAGTGACAGTGACTGGTCTGCCCTGTGGTGGTTTTTTCACCCAATTGTTCACCAGTGCGTGAAATAGGACGCCACAAACACAACACTGTGATTATATACAGTATATAAAAAAGCCTGGGTACGACGTTACATCACTTCCTGCACCACAGCCCTCCGAAAAACCATCAACCATAAACTCCGAAGCATCTTGTTTTGCCAGACTTAATATTTGTTGTTATAAAAAAGCAAATAAAGCAGAAAATATTTCCATTTAAAGGTCAAGGATGTAACATTTTATTGAGGAAGTCAGTTCACTAGCCATGAGTGTGTTTGTATGAGTGCATCATTTATCATTGTTTGCTTTAGGTCGGGGTCACAGTCGATATAGTTCTGCAATTAAAGCCGAGTTATATTGTCTTCTTTTATGAATTCATTATTTCATTCATTCATGTTGCTGTCCTGACAGCACTCGCCTCTGCCTCTTTTTCTCTACACAGCTCCCCCTACAGTTTGGGAGTGCAGATTCCACTGTAAACATCCATCTATGGCTTTATCCTCACTATCGTAAACCTCAGCGCTGACGCTCCACTCCCACCTTCACTTCCCCTCTCCTCACCATGTGCATTTGTTTTCCACAGAGCCGATGAACACAAGCCGTGGAACCAAGTCCATGCCGCTCAACATCTGTTCTGCTTCCTCTGTGTTTTTCAGTTCTCGTCTTTCTAAAAAAAATCCATGGTCTTCCTCCGTAAAACAGTTTTCTCGTCTTCTTTTTCTCTGGCTCTGTCTAAATATACGACATCACTGTGTTGATCTTATATATAGGGTGTATAAGTGTGTGTGTGGTGCCGTGAAGCGTGTTTCACTCCTGCAACTGTTAAATTAGGGTAATTATAGGGCAACAGTGGCTCAGTGGTAAAGTGAGCGGTCTTTTAACGTGAAGGTTTGGGGGGTCTGACGGCTGTGCTGGCAGCATATGAACGGGTTAAACAAGATGAGTGACGGGTGCAAAACTGTCGTGTAAAGCAGCTTTGAATGATGGAGGTACATAAATACAGACAATACAGATGTGACATTGTGTGCAGTGGCGTGCACAGGTAGACACTGGGCCCTTTGCCCTCTAGACCAAGCAAGTGCCCTATTTTTTAACAGTGTATGTGGCCGATGCTGACATGATCATCTATAAATGTTCGACGACTAAAAGTGTGTGATAATATTGACCCAATTAGCACAAATGTATCTTTTCCGATTGCCTGCAGAAATGTTGTTGTAATGTAACCAAACAGTCTTATTCACACTGTTGGTCTTTTTTATTTAACAATTGCAGCATAAGGCCCAGAAAGGAGCGAATAAGAAAGGGAAAGACAGGGAGCTACAGCAGGCAGCTCCACGCTCTCCTGGATAAAAGCACCCACCAGCAGCAGGGAGGAAGATGAAGATGAAGATGAAAGGTCAGTCAAGACCAGATTCATGTCAACTGTTTGGGGCCTTTTGAAGCTGAACGACACAAAGTGGTTTGGCATGAAGCTATATGAGATAATTATAGCATTTTGTCCAGTTCTGACACGTTTAGTTCTTAACATGTTGACATGAATAAATATGCAATTACAGTGTAATGTTTTAATCTCCCTTATTTTTCACTGAGCACAACTGTCTGTGCACACCACTGATTCTGTGTATTTGTTTTTCTTCTTCATATAAACTGTCTATACAAACTTAGAGTCCAAACTGACACAAGGATTTATCATTGTCACGCTGGCACCATTGTAGCATAAAAACACACACACACACACACACACACACACACACCTGAAGACAACACGTGCATGCACGCTCGCCTTACACTCGGGGTTAAAAAAACATGCAAAGCTTGTGTGTGTGTTCAGACCAGGGCCCGGAAGACAAACTGCACATTCATGCGTTCCCATCCAGACTATGGAGCCCGGGTTGTTGTCCCTTTGTCACATTCGCAGTGCAGTGTCCCTGCCTGTGTCTCTGCCTGTGTCCCTGCCTGTGTGCGTGGCTGTGTCCCTGCCTGTGTGCGTGGCTGTGTCTCTGCTTGTGTGCGTGGCTGTGTCCCTGCCTGTGTGCGTGGCTGTGTCCCTGCTTGTGTGCGTGGCTGTGTCTCTGCCTGTGTGCGTGGCGTTATTCGGCTCTCATAATAAACACTCCTCGTCCATCGTCTCAGCTGAAACCACTGCAGCTTGAGCCTGACCCGCGCACACAAACACTGAGACGTGTTTTTCAGCGGTGAACTGATCATCTCGCTGCCGAGAGCAGCCACATGTACGCGCGCGCGCGCGCACACACACGCACGCACACACACACACACACACACACGCCAGATGTACGTTGGTTATAAAGAGACACATACGAAGGATAAACCGCGTCACTTACGCATCTGTAGAGGAGCCGTGATGGTGCTGATGCTGCTGATGGTGCTGAGGAGGGTCGACATGACTGGAGTCTGACATCAGCAGCGGATGCTGCCGTGTGTGTGTGTGTGTGTGTGTGTGAGAGAGAGAGAAAGAGGAGGGGAGGGGAGAGGAGGGGAGGGGGAGTGATGATTTTCATCAGAGGGAAAACGGCTCTTCGTTGTGTTCGCTGCATTAGGAACAGGCGTGATATCATTTTTACACATCCTAACCAAAATAAGTGCTAATATTCATGATTATGAAGAATAAACAATAAATAAATAAATAAATACATTTTAAAGATTGTTGCATAAACAGGCAAACACATGTCATAAATGTGTAAATATGAGTAAACTGACTATAACACACAAGGTCAGAGTGACTCTGATTTATTTCTCAGTCAAAACTTTCACACAGCTGAATTTTCCACTTCCAATCTGAACAAACAGGATTTTAATAATATAAACTAAAATAATAACTACTCTATATAATAATATTATTGTTCTTGGAAGAAGAACTATTTTACAAAAATATTTCTTAATACTATTTTGATTTTAGAGCTGACCTCAGACATCAGTGGCTGAGCTGGCTTAGCTTTATCCTGACAGGTTGGGAGTCTCTTGACTTTTTCTTCAGTTTTTGCACTTTCCAAATATAATTCAGATCAATTCATCTTATTTCATCACAATAAATACTTCATTGAACTCGTGGTTTGTGACCTTTGTTTTGTGGTCACTGCGCTCCATGTTCGTTGGGTCACTTTTCAGTTGCAGCTCAGGTGTAAGTTGGCAACATTAGAGTGTGGTCAGTGGTTTGTCCACTTTGTGTGTTACTGTTGTATTTATTGTGTAATTGTGACGTCTCTCCATAGATGGATGGATTTCCGTTGACCTTCCAGTTTAGTCTGTTTGACCAGTGTCCAGTTTTGTGCTGTGCTAGTAGCAGCTCACTTTTATTGGGGATGAAAGTTACTATGGTCGACAACTTTGGTTTGACCCGTTTGTTTTGTGGCTGTTTCACTCGTGTGAGACACTTGTGACTGTTTTGTGTTGAAACATGAGCTTGAATCTGTCTTTTGTGATGATTTACCTCATGGTGGTAGAACATTCATTTAGCTAATGGTGTGGATTCTGCTAAATGTAGTTCAGATCTCAGATATTCTGTAGCTTGTTTGGAGGTACAACCCAAGACAATATGCAACGCAAGCATTTTGATTGTATCAAACATTTCTTTAGGGGAGAAATGTTCTCTTTTTAAAGGGGGAGGTGTTACGACCCCAGGGTGACCTGTCCTCATGCAAGTGTGAGATGGGTTGCAGATGTGCATGTTATGAGTAAATGACGTGTAACACAGGGCTATTATAACTACACTAGTTGAATGGACGTATTGTCCTCGTCCCATGCAGTATACAAGAGTTAGCAGGGACTTGATTAAGTGAAAGACGAGTGTCCACCTCTGCTCAGCGTGTGAGTATTAGGTGTTTTCTAACCCTACCATCTATAACCTTCAAACTGAACTGATTGTAATGCACCAGGCTGGATTTCATCATGTTTCTCATACTGTTGTCTTTCACTTCGTTACAGGACATTTGCTCTTTCTAGATCTGTGTGAATTTCAATGACTATCTTCACAGGATGATGGTCGATGTTCAGTTGGCAGGAACTCACTCCACATGTTGTGTTGTGATGATTTGTGGTCCCAGTATTTGGATGCACACGTGGTCTTTTTGATACACGGATGCATTGTTCTCACCATTTGTCGCTCTGGGTTTTGTTTTACACACTGAGCTGTGACCTTCACTAAGGTCAGAGACATTTGTGAATCAGTGCCTCTAGAGGCCAAGAATTATAGTGCATGTACGTATGCTTCTCATCACTCCACACCGCTAGTGGCTTAGACTTTTGACATCTTTGCCTCCACACCCAGATCAGATGAAAGCATGAGCCAAGATGCGCCAATAATCAGTAAGATCGTCTAACGGCCATTTGCATCCTTTCATGTTGTATGTTACTTCATGTGCAGGTCTGTAGATGACACAGTCAGAACATTGTTGGTTGTAGACCATGACAAAGGTTGTCTCTGAAACTTTCACACAGGAGCCACAATCAAAAAACTTTTATCTTTCGCCCCGGTCAACCCAAAACCATGTATACCAGACTTAAAGCCCTCCAAAATAAAGGTCCTCTAACTTTGAAACCACCTGTGTGTGCCTTGACTTGGATTTGGTTTGTTCATTTTTGACATTCACCCATGCACTCACACATTCATAAGGAACACATTGCATGTAGACTAGCAGAGCTTGTGATCTAACCCTGACCGAGTTGGAGGACAGTGAGGCAGACAGGTTAAATATCACCACACATCACACAGCACGGCTGCTCTCTCTCTCTCTCTCTCTCTCTATATATATATATATATATATATATATATATATATATATATATACATGTATAGATCCGTACATTATATATTGCTGGATTCAGCGCAGACGTACCTTTGTAAAAAGCCCCAGGTGCCGTTTATCAGACCATCCCAGCCAAAGCTGACTGAAAGCAAAGGGATACGTTCTTCTACTTCCAGTAAATTCAGACAGGCTGTACACTAAGAAGAGCAATGCTGCCCTCCACAGTTTGATGTCTGTAATCACAGTTAAAAGTCCTTTAACACAGATCCAAAGGGATAATATTAGTCACACACTCTAACGTTTCCCTTACAGTAATTCAGCAGTGGTGTAGTGTGTCACATCTTAGTGTTGCTGCTAAAAGGTCACATGATCATCAGTATGCTGAGCGTTTACTCGTCTGTGTGTGAGTTTCACAGTCGTGTGCTTTCTCTTATTTCCACTTGCTCCCTGACATTGGTGATCGAGGGATTGCAAGTTTTTTCCATGCAACACTCGCGAGCAACTCCACTCATTCCAAGACAATACGTGACATGGCAGTCTCCTTTATTAGTAAAAACATCCAGCCTAACAGTGGGTTCAACTTAGTGTCATGTAGTGGACTGACCTACCAATGTGCAGGTGTGCTCTATTGGCCGTACGTTGTATTGTTGACATACTGTTCCTTTGATTCTTTGCAGCATTTTTCTGCTTCAGGTTTTCTCCAAAGTTGGTGTATTGTGATCGTACAATCACATGGTCTCACATTGAATCACAGAGTGTTTATTGTATCTTATCGCTCTGGTAGTTGCTGCATATGTCTATATATCTTTCATGTTTTAGATCGTTGACAGCGTGTCAAGTATCTATCATACCAGCCTCTAACAAGAGATGGAAACCTTGGTTTGTTTTTGTCAGTAAACACACTATCGCTCACCCTGACACTGCTGCATCCCTGACACGCGCTGTGACGGGGACATCCTGACAATCCCGGCTCAGGTTTGGAATGAAAGAAAATAAAAATTCAAACCTTAAATGAAAAGTGGTACTATTTTGCAACAGAGTTGAGTCCCGTGCTATTGTTAGGGTTAAAGTTAAGGTTGGGTTGTTTTTGTTTTTGTTGCTTTGGTATTGGGGTCCGAAGCTTTGGCCCTATTTACGATGATGTTGGATTTTCTGCTCGCTTCATACACTAGTTTGTCGGGGACGCCGGCATCCTTGATTTCCTCCAGCACTTTTTCTTTGTGCTCATCAATGCGGTGAAATTTCTTCTTTTGTCCGTTCTCCCGCCAGATTTGCTTCCTGGTGCTGTCGGCCGCCGTGCGCTGACTCAGATCCGCCACGACACTCTCATAGCGAGCCCTTCTTTCTTTCTCCTTTTCTTTGTATGTTTGCATCCACCTCCTGTTATTCTCTGCTTTCATCTGCCGATATTGCAAGCTTTGCTCCAATGACTTTCTGTCCAACATCTTGTGCTCCTCCTCTCTCCTATTCTTGTTTTGCATTAAGAGGCTATTCAGTTGATTAATGTTGTCCCGTGAACGTTTCTGCACCTCCCTCTTCCTCTCCATGGCTCTGCGGTCTTCCTCTCTCCTCATCTCCTCCATTTTACTAATCTCTTCTTTATCCATTTTTGTCTTCAGGTCCATTTGTTTCTTCACCTCCATGGTGTAGTGATACTGCTTACACATATTGTACTTTTCCTTCAATAAAGACTCTTGCCGCTCTCTCTCTCTTAGATCAACAGAATCCCAGAACTTTTTGTTGATGCTATTTGGGTCAGTATAATCATAGTCACACTCCTGTGACAGCTTGTCCTTAATCATGGAAATCTCCTGAATCTGCTTTTCACGGACGGCATCGCATTTAACCTCTCGTATCGCAAAATCGATCTGCCTGATATCGTTGTCTTCTGCCAACCTCTGGAGCATTGGCTGTGAAGCAATTTCACGGACCTTTTCAATATCAGACAGTTGGCAACCCATTGATTTTCCGCCCCCCTGGCCACCATTGTTGGTCCATTGCGGAGGTGTTGTCTTTTTTCGTCCCGCAGTTGAGATTTTGCACGACTCAGATTTAGGACCTTTTGTGCAGTGCTTGTTGCTGAATCCTTGCTTCATGTTTTTTTGGCAACACAGTACTTGCACTGAGGGATGAAGTCTTGAAGAAAAGTTCAATTATTGTCAAGGAAATTAATGGTTCATTTCTTTCATCTCGGACATGTGTCATCGTTGTATTCCTTTGATCTTAGTGATATCACATCATTAAAGAAGAGGATTTGTGCATTACCCAAGAATATGCAGTTAATACACACTAATGACAATATTGGGTTTCCAGATGGAGTCAACATGTTTCTTCAATGGAGACCACATGGCCTTTACGAAGAAAGCCATAAAACAGTCTCCCAAAAATGTCCATCTTTGTTTGCTTTTTTTTTTTTTTTAAATCCTAACAACAGAAACTACCCAAATGACCCTGATCAGAGGTTTAAAAGGCTACTAAAGGTAACCATCCTCACTTAATCAATGTGTGTGTATAAAAAGTCAGCTAGTTTCTGGGCTCCTGACCGACCGCCGCATGTTTCATCCAATTCTGCACTGACATTGCTGGATCCTGAGCCGTGGGGAAAGCAACATAATTATCCAAGGATCTGTGGGAGACGGTTGTTGACCTTTATTAAACAGGAAAAGGACATCAAAAGAAGATATTGCCAATCAGCTGTGTTCAAACTCTAATTAAGAAGTGGAAAATGAGCCACAGTCAGGTAGACCAACAAAGATTTCAGGAAAGTTACTCAGAAAAAACAACAAATATCTTCAGCTGACGTACAGGACTCTCTGGAAAAAGTGGTGTGGCTCTTTCACGAGGCACTTGAAGAAAAATGGACCGCATGGTCGCGTCGCCAGAAGAAAAGCCCTTACTACACCAATGCCACAAAGCAGCCCGCTTACAATACGCCAAACAGAACAGAGACAAGCCTCAAAACAACTTCTGGAACAAAGTGATTTGGAGTGATGAGAGCACCCATTGATGTTAAAGGGGCCAACACATGGTATTAAGAGCTGGCTCATTTAGATCGTTTCTATTGTCATCAGGCTTTAAAAAAAGAGAGCAAACAATTGTTTGATAATAAATGGCTTCACCACCCAACCACTAACCATGAGTGAAAGAAGTTTTTGTATTATCATTCAGATTCTCTGAACAAATGGTTTTTTAAGGGTTGGTTTTCCAATTGAAATACTCTGAATGTGGAACTTACTTTACATTACCTCTTATAAACAAGGATACCACCTCCTCACTATTAAGAGCTTGAAAACACGTTACAATCCTCAAACACATCATACTGAAGTTACAGAAACACCTCATGTAATGGGAGTAGCCGAAAGATGATGGTCCTGCGTTCCTTTGTCCGCTTGGTTGACAAGATCTGAGAAACTAAGATGCATTGATGGGGTTAATGTTCTCCATCTGCTGAATGTAAATTATATATATATATACATATATGTGTATATATATATATATATATATATATATATATATATATATATGTATGTTATAGTCTTACCCATTAATTCCCTATCATGGTCATTACTGACCGTGTACTCCAAAGGTGTGACTACGTTGGATAAACCACTCAAAATCGAATGAACATGGTGATCAACAATTTTATTTGTTCAGATGCTCCATTACAAAGAAACACAACCCCCCCCCCCCCCCATTCTAATGCAGCTTTTGGTTTGGTCCATTTCCTAGGCATCAGCAAAAGCCCCGCTATAGGTAATCCATTCATATATATTTCATTTTATTTCATATTAATATCCCCGCTACATCCTGTTAGCATTGCGAAACAGCACCATGATTCCCTACATTGACCACGCCCAGTTTGTTTACTCATAAGCTACCTGTTGTTAGCATTGAATTGACCTATTATCTGTTGCTGCACATTTTTCACGAGGATTTAAATATAAAATGAATCGATATTGGGCATCAAAGGTCAACCTCACGGTGATCTTGTGTTTTTTAATGAACATGAACTATATAACAAAAAAAAACAATGGGGAAGAGGGATGGAGGAAAAGAAAGCACTGCTTTACCCAGGATTACAGAACAGAGCATGAGGCCTCTTGGCTAGAAAGGGAACTGTTGAACCACATCCAATACTTCACCCAACAACAACACACTGTTGCTCAGCCTACGTCCCTGATCAGCATTGCTATGGGGACATCCTGATGTTTAAGGTAAACATCACAGAGGAAGTCCTTCGGGCTCAGGTTTGGTGTCTGGTGGTTCAGAGGTTTCATTGGTCTTACAGTCGCCCTGATCCATCCCCTGCAGGGTGGCTGTTTGAACTGCTCCAGGTGTGTGACGGGGGTCCGAAGCCTTGGCCTTTTTTATGATGATGTTCGATTTTCTGCTCGCTCCATATATTAATTTTTCAGGGACACCCGCCGCCTTGATTTCCTGGATAACTTTGCTTTTGTGCTCATCAATACGCTGAAATTTCTCGTCGCCACCTTCTCGCCAGATGTCCTTCCTGCTGTTGTCTGCCGCCGTGCGCTGACTCAAATCGGCCACAACACTCTCATAGCGAACCCTTCTTTGCTCCTCCTTGTCTTTATGTGCTTGGATCCACTTTCTTTCATTCTCTGCCTTTATCTGTTGATATTGCAGGGTTTTATCCAGTGATTTCATTTCTGAAATCTTTTGCTCCTCATCTCGCTTGTTCTTATTTTCCATTATGACGCTATTGTGTTTATTAATGTTTTCCCACAAACGCTTCTGCACCTCCCTCTTCCTCTCCAAGGTCTTGCGGTCTTCCTCTGTCTGTAAAGCCTGTATTTTACTGATCTCTTCTTTATCCTGTCTTTTCTTCAGGTCCCTCAGTTTCTTTAGCTCCATAATGTGGTGATACTGCTTACATATATGCTCCCTCTCCTTCAATAAAAACTCTTGCCGCTTCCGCTCTCTTGTGTCAATAGTGTCCCAGAACTTTCTGTTAATGCCGTTGGGGTCATTAAAATCATAGTCACGCTCCTTTGACATGACATCCTTGATCTTGGTATTCTCTTGGATCTGCTTTTCGCGGATGGCGTCGCACTTCGCCTCTCCTACCGCAAAATCGATCTGCCTGATATCGTTGTCTTCTGCCAACCTCTGGAGCATGGGCTGTGAAGCAATCCGACTGACCTTTTCAATGTCCTGCACTTTGCCTGGCTTAGTTTTTGCTTTCCTTTGGGAGACTGCGTTTTTCCATGGTGGAGGCGGTGTCCTTTTACGTCTCACAGGCGTGGCTTCAGCCACATTGGGGTTAGGGACCTCTCTGGAGTGCCTTGTGCTGAATGCTTGCTTCATGTTTGTGTTGTATTCTAGTACTAAGACAAGTCTTGAAGAAATTGTAATTATTATCAAGAGAATGAATGTATGTTCTTATGTATCTTCTTCTTCTTGTTATCACTCCTTTGATGTTGGCCATGACATTCCTTTCATTTTGGGTGTGACATCATTTCCACCGCCACGTCGAGAATACAGGTTTGAGCTGAGGAAACTGCCCTGTTGGAACTTGGGGGGAAGCATTGCAACTCTTAGTGTACTAGAGGAAATGTGAGCATCTATAAAGAAAATGGGAGTCTTTGGGACTCACGCTCTGTCACAAGGTTTTAAATGAAGTTGAAGAGAACAGACAATGTTGTCCTAGAGACTGAGATTAGCTAAGAATTAGAAAATTGTCTGGTGGTCTGTGCCAGTGTGGAGACAATCCCAGTGGGGTGAAAGGTGGGTACAGGCTGGACGGGTCACTAGTCCATCACAGGATTAAAACACGCAGACAAACAGCCATTCACCCTCACATTCACACCTACAGTCAATTTAGAATGTTGCACTAAATTTTTGATTTTCACTATGCAAGGACGTCTGAGTACTCTGAGAAACATGCAAACTCCACACAATTAGCTTCACATACACAACTGTTTCAGCTGCATTCATTTGTGTCACACACCTGTCACTCACTTCTCCCACACAGATGTTCTGCCCACGACAGCCCAAACTAAGTAAGACTGCCCAAAGCGCACAAACCACATGATGCAACTCGGCTCCTCTGCTTCATGTGGCAGTAACAATAGACTGTGGGCCTGCCAAGTCCAGTCCTGCCCAACAGCTACTAAATCCACACAGGAAGCTGCTTTTGGAAGCTAAAAAAAAGGCTAGTCAGAGACTGCAGGGACTGAATTGCCAGCTGAGTGGAAGAAGTTTAGAACTCCCATCCATCCATTTTCTATCGCTGATCCGAGGTCAGGTCGCAGGGGTAGTGGCTTGAGCAGAGACCAGACTTCCCTCTCCCCAGCCACTTCATCCAGCTCTTCTGGGGGAATCCCGAGGCGTTCCCGGGCTAACCGAGAGACAGAGTCTCTCCAGCGAGTCCTGGGTCTTCCCCGGGGCCTCCTCCCAGTGGAACATGCCTGAGCCGCCTCATCTGGCTCCTCTTGAAGAGGAGGAGTAGCGGCTCTACTCTGAGCCTCTCCCGGATGACAGTGCTTCTCACCCTATCTCTAAGTTACACCTATAATGGATCATTCAACATTCACTATTTAAGACGATAGACGCCCATCGAGCAGCAGCGCCTGGGGACCGTTATGGTTTGCCATTCGGGGCAGTGGGCACAAGGGATAGGACAAGATGGAGACTGATGATCCGCTGTTGCGACCCCTGAAGAAGAAAAAGAGACACTCCTAACCCTTAACCTGTTGGGATTCTAACTGGCGACCCTCCAGTTATAAGCCAAGTTCTCTTTCCCACATGGCCATGGCCTTCCCAAATCAACAAATACAGACATTTCAGATGTCGTCTGAGAGCAGCGGAGATGGCAGTGATGGTCTGTGGGTATTGTTAACCATATTGCCAGTGATCACAGGTCTGCTTCCTGTAAAGTTTCCCTCCTCTGTGATTACCTGCTCCGCCCTGATGAGTGACGTTGAGAAGCTCCACAAACTCCAAAAGTTTCAAAAAGGGTTGAAATGAATTTTAATGTTGTTTGAAGTAGTTTGCCTGTACCTATTATTATGCTTTTAATGTTAAGAAGCCACAATAAATGTCCTATTTAAAATTGTCATTACTCACTTAGTTTGAGTACTTTTACTTTTACTTCTTCAGTACATTTTATGTCAAAAAATGACTTTTGATACTTAAGTACAGTAAATGTCAGGTACTTTAAGACTTTTACTCAAGTAATATTCTAAAAGGTGGCTTTAACTTCTACCAAAGGAATTTTCTGGTAAGATACCTGTATTTTTACTCAAGTATCACTTTCAAGTACTTTATACAAGACTGTTGAGTTTTTGAGCTTTTGAGTCCACATGCAGTGTTTGCTCAGCCTGATGTGTGTGCGTGAGCTCCTGGAAGAGACAACAGGGTCAAGACCGGAGCTGTGAGAATAAAGATTTATTTACACCAGCTTTAAGATGTAAAGTGGAGGTAAAATGAATTTGTTTTCATTTTCTAACCGTGTAGACACCGTCTCTTGGACCAGTTTTTGTTTACTGGCAAACAAGGAAGAAGCAAATGAATGTAAAGAAGAAAAAAGAAATACATTTTTTATTCAGAATACAGTGTCTCACAAGTCACTCAGCTGCACAGCAAAAACTGACTTAATCATGGTGGTGGATTTCACACATACACAAGCCTTTCATTATGGCCATTGTGTGTGTGTGTGTGTATGTGTGTGTGTGTATAAACTATACTCATGTTTGCCTGTTTACACAGTGAAAGATTTTAATTACAATTACATTTGAAGACAATATTTCAAGGACTAGCATAGAGTTAATGACGTGTGTGTGTGTGTGTACCTGGTATTCCTTATGTTGTGGGGACCTACATCTGTTTACACAGTCACATTATGGGGACTTGTCTTCGTTATGGGGACACAAATCAAGTTCCCATAATGTAAATGACTAGATTTTAAAGACATGTTTTAAAGTTAGGCTGAAGTTAGGGTTAGAATGTTAGGGTCAATGTAATGTCCTCTGAAGTGATGAAAACCAGTGTGTGTGTGTGTGCGCGTATGCGCGCCTGTTCTACAGTGTATGCCTGCATGACTGTTATGCATGTGTATGATTTTATCTGCGTGTATGTCAGTGTTTCTTTTTATTTACATATAAACTGCACCATATATATTTATCTTTGCACCTTAAAACCCACTGCTTCTTATCTTATCTATCTATTGTTTAAATGTATATTATAGTTTTGGCTCATTGTGTATTGCAATGTCTTTAATTTAATTTAATTTAATTTAATTTAATTTAATTTAATTTAATTTAATTTAATTTAAATTACATTGTTCTATCTATCTATCTATCTATCTATCTATTATAGATCACATACAGTATCATGCAGACTGTACATCGGGCATGTTGTGTTTGCACAGACGCTGTGTGGCGGCTGCTCCTGCCTGCACGTGTGTTCATACTGTGTCTGTGTGAGCTAAACGAGGACCTTATAAACCGTAAGAGCCAACGCTGGCAGAACAGCGCCGATCCGGACGCTCCATGGGGCGCCACACGTGACCTTGGGATTATCAGCAAACAAAGATGAGATTGCAGCCTGGATGGTGCACAGGTTTTTGGTCATACAGCCGAGTTCCACCTTCTTTGAGGAGTCGGATGTAGCTGCAGAGGAAGAACAATTGATCAAAATGAGCATATTAAAGCTACTGTCATGAATGTTTGTCCTCAGGATGGATCAGAGACTTCAGAGACGTCTTCTCAGCTCACATCCTCTCACTCGCGCATGAGCACCACCACAATATTAACACTGACTCTGTCGTGAGGGTTCAAATATGATGGCATGTTACAGCGTGGCGAGTAGAGACACACACACACACACAGATGCACTCGTGACGTCAGTGTGTATTTAAATACAGGGCGGGGTGAAGCTCAGGTTTAAGTCAAAAAGTTGTCTATCTACTGTGATAGATTTACTGTGAATCTGCGCATTGTTTCTTGTATCGTTAAATTATAGAATTTAACATCTTAATGGATCAATACATTTATAGTACAAACATGAGTCCCCACATGTGCATGAAATTGCTTACTGTGCTGGCATGAACATCTGCAATCACAATACAGTACCATAGACCACATGAGTCACAGATGTTACTCACAGTTGCTGGTGAAGCAGCTGTTCTCGGCTCCCATACATTTCATTGTGGTGTTGCAGGTCCCGGCCAAGCTGTGGTTAGCGCTGGCACAAGCAGGACACACCTTCCCATTCGGAAAAACACTGGGAACTGGGGACAAAATAAAAATGTGCATGCATGAATGGATTTTAACAGCCTGTAAGAGCAAGTGAATTTAATACACTCTAAAGCTCTGGAAAGTACTTATTTACTGGGATCTATAATAATGAATAGTTGATTTTACACTTTAGTTTTGAGATAGGTGTACAAGACTATTAGGGCCACATTGTGAAAAAAAAAGTTCACAGTCTTAATTTACGAGATTAAAATTAAGATTAGGATTAAAAAGTAAATTGAGACTTTATTCTCACAAAATCGTAAATTTACGATTTTTTAAAGTCATGAGAATAAAGTCTTAATTTACGAAATTTAAGTCGTAAATTTACAAGAATAATGTCGTAAATTTACAAGAATAACGTTGTAATATTCAAACCTGTTGTTTTAGAAGAGGAGAGCAAAAAAGCAGAAAGTGAAACTTATTCTAAGTACACAAAATGCTCCACAGCCCTCATTTTAACAACTCTCCTTCCTAAAACAAGAAGAATAAAGTAGTAAATTTACAATTTAATTCTTGTAAATTTACAACTTTAATCTGGTAAATTTGCAACTTTAATCTGGTAAATTTACGACTTAATTCTTGTAAATTTACAACTTTAATCTGGTAATTTTACGTCTTTATTCTTGAAAATTTACGTCTTTATTCTGGTAAATATACTTTATTCTGGTAAATATACGACTTTATTCTGGTAAATATACGACTTTATTCTGGTAAATATACGACTTTATTCTGGTAAATGTACGTCTTTATTCTGGTAAATGTACGACTTTATTCTCGAGGTCTGTGTTTTTTTTTTTCTCAGTGTGACCCTAATACTCCATCGTACAAGAGGATCCCCCCCCCCACCGTTTTCTCTCATTTATTTATTTTAAGTAAGCCAATCAGAGGCAGGGGAGGGGCCAGACTCATGAAACCATCTCCATATTCAACACGTGAGAAAAACATCACAACAATCTAACAAGTTTAAAAGATTCAAACATGTGACAAAAAACAAAGGAGCAGCAACTCTTACTGGCCAGTGTCTGAAAGTTGCAGTTGTCAGTATCGCAGCAAATCTGAGTGTAGGAATATCGTGAGTAACCCAGGTTCACTGACAATTCCACCACAGTGGAGAGAGGAGTGGTGCAGGACGTGAGTGACGAACAGTTTTTATTGATTTCCAGACTCACTGATAACCCGTTGCTTATCACTGGAAGGAGAGAAAGACAAAACATTGGGAAATTGTTATTGGGACATAAATCCAACATTATTTTGTCTCAGCAGGATGGAATTGTGCTTTCAGTTCAACTCACACTTTATTATAGGTTCAGTGTGAAAGACTTAGTGGCATCTAGTGGTGAGGGTGTGCATCTGCCCTTCTTTACATGCAGAACCTGGTTACTAGTTACTATAATATATTGTAAATTCAGTTCTAAGGAATTCAGCGTTGTTTTCAGTCCTTGTGTTTTGTAAAAGTTCACCTGCCTGGGAACAATGAGCTCCTTTGGATTTACCGTTGTTGTTCTTAAGACTTCCCATGTCCCAAACACGAGGGCATCATACTTATTTTTTCTAGTCTTCATTTGTTTTTTTACGAATACGAGTATTACGAGATACAAAAAAGTCATAATAAGTTTTGTAAGAGCAAAACATTTGATTTTAAAACAAGGTACAAGGACACATGAACATCAAGAAATGAGCCTGAAGTGCAACATGTGCATCATACTGTTGTGCTGATGTTGGATGTAGTTTGTGTGAAAGGCAGGAAAAAATATAGCCACACATGAACATAACAACATAATTAATAATAACAACAACAACAATAATAATAATAATGATGATAATAAGGATAATAATAAATAACCCTCAGGAGACACATCTCATTGTTTGTGAACCAGGAGTCTCAGGAGCTCCTGATTCACTTCCATGAACCAATTAACTTCACAACAAATGTCCCAAACACATTTAAAAGAGAAAGAAAAATACACTTCATACAAACCCAAAAGGATCAAATGAATTTACGAGATGAAAATCAAACACATTTTCAGAACAATTTTAGTTCACTTTAGATTTATCGTTTATTTTAAACCTCGGCGCTCACCTGATGTGACAGTGGTGCACATTGTGCTGGAGTCAGGACACTGAACGGTCGTCGTGTTGCTGCACTGTCGGTCTGAACACACGTGGCAGCTCAGTGATCGGGCTGAAACATGAACACGATCACTTTTACTGAACGTCAGAAAGACACATATGCTGTTGTACAAGGGCAAATAGTTTAAAAATATTTACAATAAAACAGTCATTTTAGAGATGAGAGCTAGAAAAACACGTTTGTACATGTTTCAGATTATTGTCACCAGCATGAAAATAGCAATTATGCAGAAGAATTTACAATTTACAAAAACATGGAATCTAAAAATGCAGATTCTACAATTTTTCATTCATAATCAGTTGATGTTTTACTGTTGTCTATCATTTATCATTTAAATGCACGTGTATTCATATACTTTTATATACTTGCTGTATTTGTGCTCACATGTATTGCTGTGGATGTATTTTTAACATATACATATATATATATATGTGTGTTGTACACAATCAATCATACATATTATTATTTCTAATGTAATGTATATGTATTATACCGAATGAGATCGGGATGAATGAACTGTGATAATAAAGAAACTGCTGGTGCTAGTAAATACAGAATGAACCAAGAGTTTTATTATTTGGTTAAATAAAGACTCAAAAACAAAGCGAGTCAGTTACCTGTGTAGAACAGAGTCCAGGTCAGGCACACAGTCAGCAGCAGCTTCATGTTTGATGCTCGGTGGTGTAGGTTTGGCACAATACGTCACAGCGTTATATACAAGCCCAACAGGTGGACAGGAAGTGGACTGTGCAGAGAAATCCCCTCCTGAACTCCCGTGGAACCAGTTTAACTGATGTTTATCTGATCGGATTTAGGACTTTTTTAATTCTCTGCTCTTCTATTGTCACCGCGAGTCAGAGCAGAGGCAGCCACAACTAAAGAAAGTGGCAAACAATACGTTTCTGGACAATCTATTCATTGCATTATTGTTGGTTTTCTTAGAAGCCATTTACCAAAGTTATTACACTTAACCAAAACAAACCAAATAACGGAAACACTTATTATGACCTTTTTGAATCTTGCACCTGGCAAATACTCCATATTACAAAAGAAAAATCACTCAAACTAAAATGAATAAAAGCTAAACTAAAACTAAGCATTTACAAAATAATTAAATTAAATTAAATTAAATTAAATTAAATTAAATTAAATTAAATTAAATTAAATTAAATTAAATTAAATTAAATTAAATTAAATTAAATAAATGAAATTAAAACTCCACAAAACAAACAAAAAGTCAAAACTAAACTACAGGTAATGAAAAATCCAAAACTATTGTAACCTTGTTCAGTACACTGTAAAAATATCAATATTATTTTCAATAAAGGAGCCCTAACCTGAGTGTGGACGCTCCATCTGAACTTTGATTTGTTGATTTCTAACTCAGACACTCAGACACATGGGATTCAAAGATGGCTGCCACGATACAAACACTGCTGTTTCTCTAATCTGATGAATTGTTTTTATAAATTAAAGGCAAACCTTTACAAACTAAAGCGCTGACAAAATAAAATACAGTGGTGTGCAAAGGTGTTTGCCCTCTTCCTGATTTCTTATTTTTTAGCATAAATGTTTCAGATCATCAAACAAATTTAAATATTAGTCAAAGTTAACACAAGTAAACACAATGAAGGTTTTTATTATTAAGGGAGGGAAAACAAATGTAAACCTACATGACCCTGTGTGAAAAAGTGTTGTGTGAGTCTTTTACAAACGCTGTGGAGGAGTTTTGACCCACTCATCTTTGCAGAATTGTTGTCATTCAGCCACATTAGAGGGTTTTCGGGCATGAAGCGCCTTTTTAAGGTCATGCATCTCAACAGGATTCAGGTCAGAACTTTGACTAGGCCACTCCAAAGTCTTCACTTTGTTTTTCTTTAGCCATTCACAAGTGGACTTGCTGGTCTGCTGCAGACCCCAGGTTCACTTCAGTCTGAGGTCACAAACACATGGCCGCACATTCTCCTTCAGGATTCTTTGGTAGACAGCAGAATTCATGGTTCCATTTATCACAACAAGTCTTCCAGGTCCTGAAGCAGCCAAACAGCCCCACGCCATCACACCACCACCACCACCACCATATTTGACTGTTCTTGTTCTGAATGTGGTGTTACTTTTACTCCAGATGTAATGAGACACACACCTTCCAAAAAGTTCAACTTTTGTCTCGTCAGTCCACAGAGGATTTTCCCAAAAGTCTTGGGGATCATCAAGATGTTTTTTGGTCTTGGAACTCTGCCATGCAGACCATTTGTGCCCAGTCTCTTTCTTATGGTGGAGTCAGGAACACTGAGTGAGGCCTGCAGTTCTTTAGATGTTGTTCTGGGTTCTTTTGTGACCTCTTAGATGAGTCGTCGCTGCACTATTGGGGTAATTCTTGTCGGCTGGCCACTCATGGGAAGGTTGCCCACTGTTCCCAGTTTTCTCCATTTGTGAATAATGGTCCTCACCATGGTTCTCTGGAGTTCTATTTAAGTGGTCTCTTGATTCAATAGGTCTGGTAGTAATCAGGCCTGGGTGTGGCAGGGGGGCAATTACTTTTTCACATGGGGCCATGTAGGTTTGGATAGTATTTTCCCCATAATAAATGAAATCAACACTTAAAAACTGCATTTTGTGTTAACTTTGTCTAATATTTAAATTTGTTTGATAATCGGAAACATTTAAGTGTGAAAAACATGCTAAAAAATAAGAAATCAGGACTTTTGCACACAACTGTATGTAAACACATAATGTGTCAACTCAGCAAAATCCTGTATTTATGGTAACAGCCAGTGTATGACGCCATGACGCCCTCCCAGCCACAGCCTCCAGGTCTTCCTCTGAGTATCTAGAGGTTACTGAGACCAACAGCCCCGCTCTTCTGGCTCTCTGCAAGGTTTTCCATCAAAGTGGACATAGCTGACAAATGACTCATGTCAGAACTGCCAAAGCTGAGACATCTTGAATAAAATCAAAGCAGATAGACATGCTCCAGACAGCACAGACAGCACAGATGCTATCAGTTATAAGGATGATACAAATCAAGAATTTTACAGTGAATATTTCCCAAACAATAGAAGGATATGTGGGTGTTTGGGAATTCTGCACTTTTTCCGTAAAGCCAGATCAAGAAAAGCAAGAACCAGGTCTTAGGTCAGGTCTGTGTCTGATGTCCTTGATCTAAGAGATGGGGATGAAAATGAATAATGCTGCGTTTACATACAGACGCGAGTGTACCTGAATTATACGTCAAAGATGAAAGTGTTGAACACACTAACTTCAAGTGTTTATGTCGTGTCTTTGCCGCTGTCTCGGCGTCTTGATATAAACAAAAGTCACTTCCTGTTGCAGCGTGGGAATATTGCTGCGTGACAACAGATCACAGTCGTGTGGAGCTGATGGGCTTGATCAGCTTTGACAACAGTTACGCACTGTTGCTTTAAGAAACGTCTGAGGAAAGTGAAAGTGTAACTCTTCACAGTAAATGTGCATTATTGACCTTAGTCAACTGTGTGATACACATTTACTGACTGTTAATGACTGTTTTTAACCCTAACTAAGGTATTAACTCAGACATTATTCCAGGATTTATGAAGCTACTATGAAGCGACTACTAATAAGCATTACTTAACTGTGACTGTCAACCAATTATTACCCTTAACTAATGCTCCTTGTGACGTGAAGTGTGAAGTGTGAACACATAAACATACCACATACACTTAACACAAGCACAATTTACCATGTGGTTTCCATTGTTAATCTTTATTAATGCTCCTTGTGACCCTCATGATAAAGTTCCACAAATGTTTAGTATCTTTGTGGTTGTTTAAGGGTCACAAGGAATATTAATAAAGGATAATAATGGTTAATAAACCCTTAGTAACGGTAAACTAATGTTTATTCTGTACTTTTACACAGTAAGTGTCACAAGGAGGATTCATTAAGGTAAAGTATGCTTAAGTAATACTTAACAAAGGAAAACACATTTTGAACTTCACAGACACACAATCCTTTAATTAATGTTAACTAAAGACAGACTTTATACTTACTTTAGCTCTAATGTCATTTTAAACTGTCAGTTAACAGTGATTAGTGACATTAACTGTAGTTACATGACTCAATAACTTTCATGGATGAATACATGAATTAACTGTTTGTAAATACCAAAAACAGCATTAAATAATGGTGTAATATTCATTAATGTACCCTTATTGTAGTATATATATTATATTTTTAACACTTATCCACGGGACCACACATTCACTGTCTTTTTAGGTAACACTTTAGATCAGGGAACACATATTCACCTATTAACTAGTTGCTTATTAGCATTCAAATTAGTAACATATTGGCTCTTAATGAGTCATTATTAAGTACTTATTAATGCCTTATTCTGCATGACCTTATTATACAACCAGTAAACCATTAACTAAGAGTTTTCCCTCAATAACCTCAGAATGATTGCTTATTAGTAAGTATTTAATAATGACTAATAATTTGTATGCTAATAAGAAGCTAATTACTGGTGAATGTGTTCCTTAATCTAACGTGTTGGCTGTTTTCATGTTGTGTGACTTTCCTTGGCTCTAACCAGGTGCTTTTTGTGCTTTAAACTTATCATTTTCATCAGCAGGAAATGAAGAGACAAAAACATTCAAAAGCACGAGACATGTGTAGATATGCTGCAACGTGATTTTAGCTCTGAAATGTGACCTCACACACGTGTGTGTGGGAGAAAGTGATCATGGAAACATGTGATCGCAGTGGAACTCGAGGCTTTTCTAACATTGTGTATCATTTTTAATGTGGACACAGATTGAAATGTGCACGTGTTTGAGCAACAGATTCTCTGAGGAGTGAGGAGCGTGTCTCAGGTGGATCAGAATGACAAGTTTAGACTGGTGTAGACTGGTGTATACTGCCACCTGGTGGTCAACTGCTATACACTTTTCTGTGTCCCATTAACACTTAACTTCAGTGGCGGTTCTGGCTTGAATGACACCCTGGCCGAGACTCCCCTCGAGCTTGAGGTTTAGCAAACTGTGATGTTTTATTATATGTCCACAAGGACATCTAATATATATAATATCAGTCAGTCATCATCTACCGCTTTATCCTCAACCAGAGGGTCGCGGGGGGTGCTGTGCCAGCTACATCGGGCGATAGGCGGGGTACACCCTGGACAGTTCGCCAGTCCATCGCAGGGCCACACACAGATAGAGACAAACAACCATTCACTCTCACACTCACTCCTATGGTCAATTTAGAGTGTCCAATTTACCTAATCCCCACATTGCATGTTTTTGGACTGTGGGAGGAAGCCGGAGAACCCGGAGAGAACCCACGCACACACGGGGAGAACATGCAAACTCCATGCAGAAAGGCCCTTGTTCCAACCGGGGCTCGAACGTGGGTCTTCTCGCTGCAAGGCGAGAGTGCTAACCACTACACCACCGTGTGGCCCTATATATAATATTATATATATATATATATTTAGCATATATATATATAGCATATATATATATAGCATATATATATATAGCATATATATATATATATTTAGCATATATATATATAGCATATATATATATATATATATATATATATATAGCATATATATATATATATATATATATATATATATATATATATATATATATATATATATATATATATATATATATATGCTAAATGTAAAAAACACTCTCAATTGCACAAATCCTTTATCAGACAACAATGGAAAAACCCACTGAGGAGAAAGCAGTTTTACTACACATATGGCAGAAATATACAGAATAATAAGAGCAGAGAGCATCAATGACAATATAATACAAATACAATAGAGAATAAAGTTTCTTAATAAAAAAACACACAAATGTGAAAACACACTGAAGATGAAATGTCATTATTATGCATTTACACACAGAACAGAAAACACAAATCCATGATATAGACAAATAGTGATTGAGACCATACATTAGTGTGTTTGTGTGTGTCTGGTATAAACACTGACCTTGTCAGGACCAGAGGTCCTCATGGAAACCAAAACCTGGTCTACCTGAGGCAGAACTTGTCAATGCTTGGTTAAAGTTAGGGATAAGCCTGTTTTGGCTGCATAAATGAATAGAAGTTAATGCAGTGTCCAAACTAGAATAGCTAAGGAAGCGTTTGTCTGTGTATGTGTGTGCGCTCTGAAGACTTTTTCAGGACCAGTACTTTTCATGGAGACCAAAACCTGGTTCTAATGAGGCAGAACCTTTCTGGGGCTCTGGTTGCTTGTATTTCTATCTTTGTGAGGACATTCTGTCTGGACCCCACAACTTTAAAGTGCAATGCTTTCCTGCTGTTGTTTCCAGTTCCATATGGTGATTGGCTCTGTGACGCAGGAACAAGTGCAGATCATAACACATGGAGCACAATAACATTTACAATAACAAGGTTCTAAAACTACCAAACACACTTTGTGTGACCACGTATTGTAAAAATAAAGTTGAATGATATTTTATGAAGATGTTTTGATACTTGATGTAAAACGCTCACATAGAGAAAATAAACAATTAAACATCACGGCAGAATTACTGATATACTACTGCTCTCTTCAGTAAGTTCAAATGTGTTATTTTGTGACATTATTGTTTGAAATCCTCCGGTAGGAGCAGACAGTGCAGCAGTAGATCAGCAGTTTCAAGATCACTTCATAGCATTTTAGATTTTTGTTTCTGTTGACATGCATCACTAGAATCCTCTGGAAATTCAGTAAGAAGGTCATTTCTTTACTTCAAGTGCCTTCATTTGGCAGAGGATATTAAATCATTCAGAGGTCTCCGAGCTTCATGTTAAGACACTCTATCCTCCTAACCCTAACACTAACCCTAACCCTTTGGACGACATAATAAACTGTGATTTTTTTTGTCAAAATTTGGAAGACAGGGGATGGTGTTTAGCTTACTTGGTAGAGCTGCCGCCCCACGTTGAAGTTACACTCTTCACTGCAGGTGGCCCCGGTTTGAATCCAGCATTGTGCAGCCCATCTATCTCTCCACTGTGCTATCGATTAACGGCAATGAAAAACCCGAAATAAATACTTACGTCCTTTTTGTCAAAATTTGGACAACATATTAAACTATGACTTTTTTCGTAAAAATTTGTACGACATACTAAACTGTGATTTTTTTGTCAAAATTTGGACGACACACTTCCGTTCCGTTTAAATTTTAAACCATGGTTTCTCGAAACACTTAGAAAAGTAATTCCCGATCAAACTGCACGTTTTCATATAGGATGTGTTGGGATTTTTCAAAACTGTGGGACTATAAGCACCAAAATATGGGAGGAAGAGGAAAAAGAAGTAACGGAATAAACGCGTAGAATAACAAAAGACGCTTGCGCTGCAATGCATACTAGTGAGGAATGCAGCAGGCACTAATAACTAATAACTAAGATTATTGACATAAAGACTGACTAGATTATTGAAGATTGAAGAGCCTGAGATTAGAGTTGTTACGTGGAACAGTACACAAGGTCAGGTGACATGGTGGTGTCTGAGCCGACACGTCGCACCTATGCAGGGGTCACAGCTACTGACTGAGGGGGAGTCTGAGTTACAGTTGAACAGCGAGTCACTCCATTCTTCAATAACAAGAACGTTCCTATTGACAGTGAAAACATGGCCGCTCGTCATACTGGACGCCATAAACAACACAGTACAGGTCAAATATTATCATTCAGTTTATGAGTAGGAAACACAAAAGTGACGTTAGCTAAAGCTTGCACAATAATAATAATAATAATACTAATAACAATAATAATAATAATAATAATAATGATGATAATAATAATAACAATAACAATAATGACACATTTAAAATCAAAATAAAATTGAAACTGGTACACCAGAGCAGGCTAAATGAATAGCCATCAGAGACATAAAAGATCTCATTTTATATCAACAAAATTATTAATATCATGATAGAGAGGGAGAATTTTGAGGCAATGTTTTATTTTTATTTTGTTGTGTTGGGAAATGTAATGACGTGTTAGATAATGTGTGACTTTTCAAAGATACTGATCACAAACTTTTCAGTGATTTGTTTTAAAAGTCGGCAAAGTAAGTTTGGACTCAATTTCTAAGCAATCGACAATTTTTCAAATTTTCTAATCAAAACAGAGACAATCTTGGACATTTGTTGTTAAAAATGTGCCACTGCTGTTGTGAGTGTCTTCAAACATCTTCCATCAGAGACAAAAACCCACATTAGTCACCTGGTGATAATGTGGACGTTGCTATGAAGAGTCTTTTTAGACACACACGTGTGTGAGTTGTGGAGAATAAATATGCTATTAACAAACGATATCTTCCCTTTTTGTACTGTCAATAATTATTGGGCATCATTTAAATCCTTATTTGAGCTTATTTTGTGGACATCTTCATCGTGGTCCAGATAATTAAAAAAAAAAAAGGTCACATTATCCATTATTATTTATCTCAGTGAAACAATGTAAACAATACTATATTAAACATATTGAAATAGAATGAATCCTGATATTAAAACATTTATCACAGTTCATTTTGATGAGGGTAATTATGTCATTGTGTCTAATATGAAACATGTAAAAACATATGTTGTTGTTATCATGTACCGAGAGTATACAGTGTGAACTTCCGTGTGTGTGTGTGTGTGTGTGTGTGTGTTGTCCCCGCATAGTTTGGCCCTTAACTTGAGATGCTTGACGTCATTTGGCCCCTGAGGATAGAGTCGGGTTGTCCTGCAGAGGTGAGAGTGAGAGTGAGTTTCCTGTGTTGGTGTTCCTAATAAAGTGACACCTGAGTGTACAGTCACGTACAGAAGAGGAGTTGTTATTGTAACATGAGTGTGTGTGTGTGACCGGGTCACTCCTTGTTTACTATCATACAGTAAAGCGAGTGAAGGCGCTGCTGCTCTGTGATTGGCTGGTCGCCGCCCACTGCGCTCGTTCATTGGCTGACGTCGTTACTTAAACAACAGTCTCTCCTGCAGCTGCTCACTTTCAGCGAGATTCTGTTTTTACGACGAGGCTTCACATTGTGCTTTGATGTGATTTGATTATTATTGTTATTGTTGTTGTTGTTTTTTATTCCATAAATATAATTGTGTCAGATTCTTTCGAAGATGACGAGTAAGATGCAGCTCGTGCGCTCTCTGGTGAAGACTGTCGCTCTGGCCAGTGTGCCCAAACACATCGATCACTTCTCCAAGTTCTCTCCTTCTCCTCTGTCCATGAAGCAGTTTCTGGACTTTGGTGAGTGTGATTTATCAATATTCATCATGTCATTGTTGCTGCATGTGGAACACACACACACACGCACACACTGTGTGTCGAGCTGTAAATAATATAAACGAAAATAATAAAACAACTACAGTATTTCCTATGTGTGCATAGCTAAACCTCATTTCCTCACTTCATAAATATGGGCATAAAAAAAGAAAAAACATTTAAGCATCTGTGTTTATTACATCGTAATTGACTGACTGTTTACTACATGACTCGTATGTCTTTAAAAAGGACTGCATTTTATTTTCCTTTTGTGTGAAATTACATAAACAATAATTCAGATCCTAAGATCCCCAAAGATACTCTACAGAGTTGAGGGGAAAGACACCAACAGCACAAAAACGTTAAATAATATTACTACAATAATAATAATAATAATAATAATAATAACAACAATAATAATAATAATAATAACAATAATAACAATAATAATAATAATAATGACGTTGCTCTCCACTCGTAGTAGACATGTTCAGAGGGTGGGAGCTGCCCTGGGTTGCCAGGTCTGCATAACAACACAAACCAAAACCTGAGACATATCAAGGGCGGGGGTGCCCTTGAGCAAAGTTCCCTGCTGCTCCCTGGGCACAGATAAGTGCAGCCCACTGCGTGTGGTTTGTGTGTGATGGATTAAATGCAGCAGTCAAATTTGCTGTCACTATCTGTGTGTGTGTACAAATACAACAAATGCTAACAAACAAAGCCAGCCATTACATTATTAACATTATTGTCAAAATGTCACAGCACAGAATACTACATTCAACCAGCTGCAACTCAAAAGTAGACAAAATGTCCAGGGCAGGTGTGTACTGAGGGGCCGGGGGGGCACGGATTTGTAAGACGCTTGGATTGGTTTTGATTTTTTGGGGTTTGTGAACGTCCCAGCACACAGTGGAGCGTGGATCTCTGTGGACATAAATATTAGATACAAGTGATAAGAAAATAACGAGTAGAGGATAAGAGACAGAAAGAAAAGATTTGACAATGTCATGGCTCAGTCAGTCAGGGTAATAATATTATGTGTAAATTAGGTAAGAACGAAGCATTTGACTCATGTGTGCAGGCAGTAGGTCGAGGTTGTGAGCGCTGCAGTCCTGTCGAGTGTCTTCCTCCTGATTGTGACGCTGTCGTTCTCTCACATCAGCGACCAAAAGTGTCCGTTACACTCACGCTGTGACCTCTCACGCTGTGACCTCTCACACTGTGACCTCTCACGCTCTGACCTCTCACGCTCTGACCTCTCACGCTGTGACCTCTCACGCTCTGACCTCTCACGCTGTGACCTCTCACGCTCTGACCTCTCACGCTGTGACCTCTCACGCTCTGACCTCTCACGCTCTGACATCTCACGCTGTGACCTCTCACACTCTGACCTCTCACGCTGTGACCTCTCACGCTGTGACCTCTCACGCTCGGCGTCGCTCATGATCTGTTTCATCCAGACCATAATGATGTGATGTCACATAAATTGTGGCTGGACACCCATCGGCAACCATCATTCAATACGTCAATACGTAGAATACTTAAGGGCTTATGTGCTTTTATTAAAGCTGGACATCACAGGATAGTTTACTGGCCCAAAACGAAGATCATTTCAGAATTAATAACAAATCAGAATGAATATCACATTGTATAAGAGGCACTTTCAGATCATGTGAAGGTTCTCCTTGAGCTCAGATTAAAGAAGAACTGTGATCTGTAACCCTGGTCCTTGCTGCCCCTTCAGGTTCGACCAATGCGTGTGAGCGCACATCGTTTGTCTTCCTTCGTCAGGAGCTTCCTGTCCGTCTGTCCAACATCATGAAAGAGCTCAATCTGCTGCCGGACCGGCTGCTGGCCACGCCCTCTGTCCAGCTTCTGCAGACCTGGTGAGAACTCGCAGCGGAACCAAGACTCAGAACTCCGACTACCTGCACTCACACACCAATAATCTAATGGAATTAAACCTTATACTGAAGACGACATTATGATGATTACCTGATGAAATATTGTTATTTCCATTTCTGATGGATTTGTTTCATCTGTGCACATTACATTAGAATCACATTAAGACCTTTATTTACAAGACAACACATAATGTTAGTATTTTCACTTCAGGTCCAACATAATACTTTTGTTGTGTCTGAACATTCCTTCAAAGAAGTTCCCTCAAACAAAGTTCAAACTTGTTTTTTTTTACAAATAGCAGGTCAACAGTTGTAATGGGATATTACTGTACACAGCTGTACACAGCTGTACACAGCAATGTGGCACAGACAGCGACAGCGTGAGCCTGAACTTTGTCCCACTTCCTCGTGTAGCCCCGCCCTTCCTCCGCCTGTGTTTCCCTCAGCCCGCCCGCTTGTTGTTGCAGCTGAGAGGAACACCGTGTTCAGAACAGCAGCCACGCTGTTGAGTGATAAAGAGAATTCATTCTGAATGTCATCCATGAGGAAGTGTTTAAGAGTGAGTTCAGATGCTGCTGAGAGGCTGATGAGAGCAGAGCTTTAATCTGAGAGTGTTGAGGTGTTTTTAGGGCTGGTGTCTGCGTGTTAAACTTGCACACGGGGAGTGCGTGTGCAAGTGTGCATAACAGAGCCAATGAGAATGCAGACAATGTTGAGTGCAGTTGTTGGGAGAGGAAAGACGAGGCCGACGGAAGGAAGCACGAGATGTTCAGAACTTAACGACAGTTTTCTGACTGTGAGAACGCACAAAGTCAGCTTTATTTCACTTCTTCAAAACACATGTGAAGTAGCTATTTACAGACTAACGCTAGTCCCATAATAATCCCTGACACAGCAGGGCAGCTCAACAATGCAACCTTATTTCTTCACACATTCACCTCTGATTGTCACCTTCATGTTATTATATTATTATTATGTTTATGTTTGTAAGTTGATGATTCATTTAGTAATTGATTAATAATTAATTCCTCGAATAATTGTTATCTTAAACTTAATATTGTGACATGTGCATCATTTATGATTTTAATAAATGATGCACATAAAAAAACATGAAGACAAGAAAGGTGACATTATAAAGTAGAACCTAAGTACAAATCTAAGAAATGTGACTGACAGCTCAGTGATGGAGACACAGATAGCAGAAGACAGCGTAGTTTACAGGTCGATGACCCCAGGATGTTCCACATGAGTAGTACAGAGTTCAGCTAGTGAACAAACAAGGAAGTGATTTCCTCTCATTAATAACACATTCATGAGAGGAAACACCAGCATTACTCTGACACACACACACCAAAGCACAGTTTTCTATATTTGTGTACACAGATCTCATGATACACAGAGCACGTCATGTGTATATACTCTAACAGGAAAAGCATGCGACCGGCTGCTCCTGCGTCTCTAATAACAAACAGCAAGCAGCACTAATGGATTATCTAGCGAGTAGTTGCTCGTGATCTGCTGGGTCAACTCAGCGCTCAGGAATCTTCTCTTTAAATTGCTCACATACAGCAGGTCGTGACTGATGATGGATGGCAGTGTTTACAGTCTGCTCTCTGTCTCCTCCCCCTCCCCCTCCCATCCCCCTCCCCCTCTCTGCTTTCCTGTCATGCGTGTAACCACAAGTGTGTTAGAGTTCAGACACTTGCTATATGCTCATGTGTGTGTTTACTGTGACATTTACAAACATGTCACACCGTCAAAGACTAGACTGCGTGATTTAGTTGTTTGTAATGTAGTTGCATTATATTAAAGAATATCGGCATTTTCACCAGATTAGCTCCATTCTGAGAGACCCAATCATTCTTTAACAGATTGGAGTTGATTGGGACAAGGAATGTATCATCTGCATATAAAAGAACACAAATGTGATGTGTAGTGCTGATAACACACATTATCTCAAGGCTCTGTACATAACATCACCATGGAGAGCAGAGAAACACAACAGTTCACACAATGAGCAAACAGAAGAAGAATCTCTGTCAGAACCAGACTCACTGATGTGCAGCATCTGCCTCGACCGGTTGTGGTGAAAGGAAAAATGAAGGACAGAGGAGAGGAGGGGGAGAGACAGAAGAAAGAGACCAGGAGCAGATACACAACAACTGTATCAGGTTATAAGTTTATACAGTCAATGATGTCATGTTTATAGAACTATGATGTCATTTATATAAACAGCAGCATAAAGTGTTGATAAAAATATACTGATATCGACTTTTAATTATAGCACAATAATAATTGTGAGAGACAGAGAGGAAAGGAAGGAAAGACACAAACAAGGTTAATGACATATGATGAAGTCATATTCATACTCTGAGTGTGAGAGAGTGAGCGTGTCATCAACTAAGAAGGAGCCGTAGAATATTAAACGATATAAACATCATCAAATGAATAACCCTCTGGTGGAGGATAAAGCGGTAGATAATGGATGGATGGTAATGAACAATCATGACTGATAGAATATGTTATTTTTCATGGTAAATCATGTGCAGGTGGTGCTGGGAGAGCAGTTCACTGTCCCTCACAGCGAGACCCACAGCCCTGTAGCATGACATGTTTGGTCTGTGACGTGACGATGCTCATAATACTCTCTCAGGTACATCCAGAGCCTGATGGAGATCCTTGACTTTCTGGACAAGAACCCTGATGACCACAGAGTCCTGGAGACGTGAGTGGGACAGAGCAGAACAGAATTGTGGACATCATAGCGTTCACTGTTACCCTCTTCTCTGACCTTACCTCCCGTCACTGCAGGTTCGTGGAGGTCTTGGAGGCCATCAGGAACCGACACAATGAGGTAGTCAGCACCATGGCTCAGGGAGTTAATGAGTTCAAGGACTCTTACGGCCAGCAGGACCCCGTCACTGACCACAACCTCCAGTACTTTCTGGACCGCTTCTATACCAGCCGGATCTCCATCCGCATGCTCATCAACCAGCACAGTGAGCCCCCACAAACAATCTGCAACCAGATTCATTTCTGCTCTGGATCTCATAGCTAAACCTCACCACATGACCATGATGTAGACATGAGTAATAATCTGATTATGCTTTGTAACATATGTAACGTAATCTATAAATCTCAACAACACAACTACAAACTACAACCCTCGGTTGTTGTAGTTGGAAGAATATGAACTGATTTCCTTTTTCTCTTCTTTCTCGCAGCTCTTGTTTTCAACGGCAACATTAACCCCGCCCACCCCAACACCATTGGCTGTATCGACTCTCAGTGTGAAGTGACAGAGGTTGTACGAGGTAAGCAGACCTTTATGGCACAGAGTTTACAGGGCAAGTAAACAACACTTTACACCTCTTATCAACTCTTACATAAGTCAAATAAAAAGTAATAGGAAGAACATGTCGGCTGATAAATAATAGATAAATAGCTTCACCACCACTACAAAACAAGCAAACAGTGATTAAGTAAATACATTATTAATCTTTGTCACAGCTGAAGGACACAGTAACAGTAGTGTGTCAGCATGTAAAACAGTGTTAATTACTCTGTCTTTACTGTGTGCAGCAAGCACTTTGTGTCCCCACTGCCGTTATAAACAGTCCATAGTACATTTTACATTTACTGATCTGACAGAGGATCATGAAGAGCTGCTGGTTCTGATCCAAAACCAGATTAATAATCATGTTTTATTCATGATGATAAGCTTTAATGATCACATCTGTTTATCGTTATGCCTGCCTTTATTGTAGGAGCAGATTTCCATCTCTCTCTCACTTTTTATAGATGCATATCAGAGTGCTAAGTTGCTGTGTGAGCAGTATTACCTGGCAGCACCTGAGCTGGAGCTGAGGCAGGTGAATGGTGAGGAGCTCACACTGTCTTTTTCCTTTTTTTTCTCACTTCAAGTGTCAGTGCTGTGTAACTGCACAGCACTGACACTTCGATCTTATTTCTCCTCCTCTAGCAAATAGCGTCAGAGAGCCCATCCAGATTTCATACGTCCCATCTCACCTGTACCACATGCTCTTTGAACTCTTCAAGGTAAAAACAAAATGACAATAACAACAAGAATGAATATCTTTACAATACATACTGTGTCGTTTCAGTTATCAAAGCTGCTGATATTGATGGCTTGATATCACTTTTTCATGTCTGATATGATAACAGTATCTACCAATATGAATACAATGCAATCTTTTGCACAAATACACTGCACATCTGTGATGCTTTGTTCTTCTTTTATTTGCACATGATCACTGATGTGTAGCAGACGTGCATTTCTGTGACAGTAACCCAATTATTTCATAGAGCAAGTTATTATTACACATTTGAAAATGTTTTTATAGTAGTAAGAGAGAGAGAGACTGTATTTAGTAACTAAGCTCATGTGGGAGACTGGGACAAGTGGCGGTGACCACCTGTCTGACCAGCTCTCAGTGTTTAGACACAGAGCTGAGTTCAGTTAGGGCAACGTGATGTTTGCAGTGTCTTCTTCATGGAATCGACTGCCGTTACATAAGTGAACAAAGGTTAACCTGCTGCTGTGGAAGCAAATAACCCAAAGTCAGTGCTCAGCTTTGTTTAGAAGAAACTACACGCTCTAAATACCGTTACAAGTATAGAGTTCTTAGAAGCTTTTACTCCACGTTTGACCATGTTTGAGCCTGCTATGGTGGCCTGTAGTACAACAGTCTTTATGGAGAGTTGGAAGAGACAGAACACATTGACCAGAACTGCAAAACTATCACTCATTACCTCAAATATTGCCCGTTGCCTCCAGAGGCTAATCTGTTTTGAACATGGAGTCATGGATTAATATCATCATAACCTGTTTTATTGTCTTTATTTACACTTCCCTGTGTCCTCTCCGTAGAACGCCATGAGAGCAACTGTAGAGAATCATGAGGCCAGCAGCACCCTCCCACCTATCAACGTCAAGGTTGCACTTGGTGGAGAGGACCTGTCCATCAAGGTGAGTCAAGCACATATCAGTCAGTACATTTAATCCATTTATTAGAAATCAATGAAGCAAATGAAACGTTAGGCTGACTAAACCGAACTAACACATCATGTGCTACTTAGCACTATGATATACAGTAATATATATAACTGTTTCACTACTGTAGCTGCCATCTTAAGTCTAACATTGAAGTGACAACAATTCATGTTTGAAATGAAAACATTCACAGCTTAATACAAATTCTCCAACAAGACCAGAAACAGATGAAGTAGAACTAAAACAGCACAGTGATCCACACTGAGGTGAAGCCTGTTAGTTCAGTATGTTACTAATGCCCCATGTGCACAATAAGCTGATTATGAACACAAGACAAAGTGTTTTCACCATTTGTCCCACTGTTGTTGGTGTCTCTGACTCACCTGCTTAGAAACTGAATTAGTTATATAAACCTCATAAAAACACATTATTATCCAGATACAGAGTCCACGACACACTTCCACTCAATCCACGATCAATCCAACACACTTCATACTGATAACCTGCTACCTTTGATCTGAGGCTCGGGTGGACACGCACACGCACACGCACACGCACACGCACACGCACACGCACACGCACACACACACACACACAGAGATAGGCTGTGTGGTGTTTGAGCAGACTCAGGCTAACACATCTCAACCTCCAGCACAGACCCCACAATGCAATTGGGCAACACTTGGGCCAACCTACTGTAATTGTTTCACCCTTCATTCTTTTCCACACTCTCCACAGATGAGTGATAAAGGAGGCGGCGTTCCCTTTAGGAAGACAGAGCGTTTGTTCAGTTACATGTACTCCACAGCGCCGAGGCCCTCCATAGAAGATCATCACAGAACTCCACTGGTAAAGACATCACACACAAAGAAAGACACGTCGTTCAGAAACAATGTTGATGCGTGAAAAGACCTAATGTGTGTGTGTGTGTGCAGGCGGGGTTCGGCTACGGTCTGCCCATCTCTCGGCTCTACGCTCGTTACTTCCAGGGAGACCTGCAGCTCTACTCGATGGAGGGTTACGGCTCCAACGCCGTCATTCACCTAAAGGTAATATATGACACAAGCACATTTTTGCAGATACTTCAAAGACCACATTTAAAATGACTTTACTAATCCTAACATGTGAGTAAGATGCACATGTAGAAATTATACTCAAGGCTCCACAACAAAGGCTACACTCATTTAACAGCTTTGACATAATTGTGATGGTTAAACGGCTTCTAGTCATCAGATTACAGCGTAAACCCTGGATTAGAATCTGTGTGTGTGTCTCTAGGCCTTGTCTACAGACTCTGTGGAGAGGCTGCCAGTCTTTAACAAGAAGGCTCTTCGTCACTACAAGCTGAGTTTGGAGGCAGATGATTGGTGCAGTCCCTCCAAGGACCCGCTGGACATGGCTGTCTACCGTGTGACCAAGTGATCCAGTCGTGACCCGATATGATGTTTGGAACAAACATTCTACATTTGAAGAGGGCGAGCATTAATTGTCCTTCACAGGCAGATCACAGAGGGACCAGAGCTGTGGGACTGTGGGACTGTGTCACTGTGAGACCGGCCCGGGGAAAACTGCTCAGAGATGAGAGAAGGCCCAGCGTCCACGTCCCAATTGTCTTGGACTTTGTTGATTTATTGATCATTCGTCCTGTATCTGCTCCCCCTGCTTTCTGTAAACATGTGCTGCAGATAAACAAAGAGACGCAGAGGGTCAAGATATTCAACAATCAAAGACCAACTGGTTGCATCGAGAAAGACGGGGGCAGAGAAGTGATTAGCCAGTGAACGGGTGAAAATGTTGTCTTTTCAGACCAATATTGGAATTTTGATTTAAAAACCAATGTACTCACAAACGTGCTCATTTGTTATCAAGAGTTACACAGCTGTGGCCCTTTAATCTAATATTAAAGGGCCTCCAACGCCTCCACAGCCTTTGAACGCTGGATGTACACACTGACATGTTTTACAGTGACGGTTCAAACACCAGTATACTAAAATATGCAATCTTAACCTTCTCAACTCATTCTGCTCTCCATGATAAATAGATAATCATAAGAAGATGACGAGGGAACAAAGTGTGTAGGAATTGTTGTGCAGAAACAAAATGGCGACATATTTCGATGCAGAACTACTAAGAATCGCCATCAGACCGCTGCTTCTCTGCTAAGCTAAGCATATTTCATAAGTTGGTGCGTTCCATGAAATCATTTTTAGGTTGAAGGTTGGACATTTCTGAACTTGTTTTCTGGAACAAGGTAATTACAACTACAGCCGCTCTATTCAGGCTTTTACCCTTTAAACGCCCAAGAGCTAGCTGAGCTAGCTGATAGCTAGCAGGTCTATTTCTAAAAATTCTGCGTAACAATGACCATCCCGATTTCACTGGACACCAATTATGTGTTGAGAAAGTTAAGAGTTTCATCTAGTAGCCACTGCTGCTAATTGTTGGCTACATCAGAGTTTAAAGCCGTACCACAGAAACATGGGTTTAAAACCAACTATTTTATTTATAAGTCACCACTTCTATTTAATTAGCTTGAATAGAACATTTTATTCTGTTTGAACTTGGTTTATTTTAGCCTACAGTTAAATCCAGACCAAATAATCCACACCTGTCTTTGAGGTGTGGATTAACAGAGCTAACAAGTGCTTGTCAGCTCTTTTAGTTTCAGTATTTCTTCAGAAACAACAAGTGCTCGTACACTCAGAGCATTTCACTTGACCGTGTTGTATTTGTGTGTCAGTGTCACTCATTCACTCTGCAGACTTGTGTTGTTTTCAGTATAGTTTGTCCTGAATCATTAGACTGAAATCCTGCTGCTCAGTTACCTGTGGTACCCAGCGATCAGGGTTTATTTGGTTAGTGTGTGTGTGTGTGGTTCTGTCACTACGTTATATAAGCTTGTCTCCTCTGGGTTAGGGTTAGTCATGGTGAGCAATTCATTTTCTGAACTTAGCATTTGGAAAGTGTGTTGTTGAAAACCTGTGCCAAAGTCAAATGTGTGAAAATATCTCCATGTATACTGTGATTCACCTTGTGTTTACTATTCACAAATATGTGTGTGTACTGCCTGTATATTATTGTAAACTTGAAGTGAGCTGTTTATATTTGAGGATTTATATTTTTTTTATAAAAGGGTTTGAAAATAAATCACTTTAAAATGTCATTTTTGTGCTGTTGTCTGTTGAGGATAAAACACATGTGTGTTTGTATTTTAGGTCGATAGAGATTCTAACGTGTGTCACAGACTGTAAAAGTGTCGGGAAAGAGGGGGAAGCAATAAACCTGAACACACTGAATGATGTAACGTCAGTGAGGGGAACAGATCACAACAGTTTCAGGGTCAATGTACGGACTTTGTCCACCACAGACATCAGTGAACCACACACACACACACACACACACACACACACACACACGCTTGACTGTGTGTTGAATCTGCTACATGAGGTTATAAGTGAATTGATTGACTGGACTGACGTGCAGTAGATCCTGCACGTCTCTGTTGAACATCATTATCACAGATGACAGGTTTACTTGAAATGACAGGAGTTCACCATCAACATCGACCATCTCTAACAATATACTGACATCTTTTATAGCCGTGTTTTGAAACTATACCCTGGCCTCTTTATGACCGCTTCAGGATGTCACTTATCATCGTTCTCATTTATGATGGGAGTGTAGCTTGAGATTGTCTCTCTATAGCCTTATTATTTGTGCAGCGATATCTTGGAAACTGAAAGGTCATTTCCGAACCTGGACCCACAACTGGACCCACAACTGGACCCACAAGGACAACTCCCAGCACATTTCCTGTATCGCAGAGATATTCTGCCACACCCTGACAATTAAACCCAACAGCCATAATAAAAACTCAATGAGCAGGAGATAACTAGGTCTAGGTTGTGTAACATTTCCATATGCAGATCCTGAGGGGTTTTCCTTTGACAGATACCACAACATGATCCACGGAGTGGAAGGGTTCAGTTTGGAACTGGACGGTGCATTTATTATAAGGGATAGTACCACAATAACCCGCCCACGTTAACATCTCCAGCATCTAATACATGCTGATCCTGTAACAGCTGGTCTGGGTAAGAGACAAAAGTTGAACATTTAAGTAGAGGGCGTTCATTTATTTACTTATTTATTAAAACTCAGTTTTATTCTATTTTTTTAATCTATTTATCTTCTGTTTTTATTATGTTGTACTTCTAACTTGGTGTGAATTTAAATACTCATTCACACCAATTCAATGCAGAATGCCAGATTAGCTTTGGTCTGGGCAGGAGGCAGTAAAAGTACACATGACCACTTACTAGTTACCTCCACTAGTGGGTGTGATGAGAGAAGGACGTGGATGACCCAGGATACATCTGACACATCTACCACGGTCAGGCTCTGCTGGGTTATCACTGAACTGTGCTTGGACCTCTCTAAACTTTATAAGCCAAACCTTAAGGTGTCTGACAATAGTTTCAAACATGTTCAAATGTTTAGAATTCCATTTTTTTTTGAACTCAGAATGTCAGAGTGTCCTTGATTGAGCCTTGAACCAAACTCAAGCTCCATGACCTCAGTCTGATTACAAGTATTGACTGTGCACACGTGCACATCACAAGCACACAGATGTACACAGTATATTTGAACAAGGTGGGTTCATGACTGAGTCTGTTACTGAAAACTTTACTTTTCAAAGCACAATTCTTCTACATCACTCACTACTTTCATGTGTTGATTGTTGCCCAAATGGACAAAATGTCATTATCACTGCTATGATATGATTTTTTTTTTTCCCAGGCAATGTATACATATGTATATATGTATATACATATGTACATATGTATATACATATGCACATATGTATATACATATATATATGTATATAGATATATATGTATATATGTATATATACCTGTCGCTATGCCTATGCGCTGTCCTAAAGTCCAAATATTAACTGTGTTTGCTGTAACAAGGTTATATTGTATATACTGTATTATGTATGTCACTTATGTGACTGTAATGGTGTTTTATTACAAAACAATAAAAGAATCTGTGTGTACAATTAAGATCGGGTTTATGATGAATGTTTTTGTGGAAAGACTGTAAATGGACATTATTTAAAGACGTCACGCTGTATTGAAGAAGCACTGACTCTTGAACTAAGATGGAACAAAACCACAGGAAAAATGACATGATAACACATTCTCTCATAGACTTAAATATAAACCAGTGATGGATGCCCCCTGGTGGATATTCAGTGACATGACACGCATTTTTAAACACAGCGTCTGTTTCTGATTCTGCGTGTGTTTGTCCACTAGGGGGTGCTGCAGTGTGTATGGATAGGCAATGAATGAATGAAGTAAGTCAAACTAACCAAAAACAAATGAAGCAGTAAACAAACAGGCACCGGACACAATTGGAAAATTTTGGCATAAGCTTTTAATGTTTTTATCAGTTTTTTTGACTTTTTGATTTTAAATTACCTTTTTGCTTTTTCCCAGCATGTGTGTGTTTTTTTTTTTTTTTATTACTATTGATCTGTTTTTTTATTTATCCTATTAGTAAAGGAGGAGAGTTGCTCAGGTAAATCAGCATTCACAGTCAAACCTTCATACATTTTAACAACAGATCTGTTTTTTTCTTCTTCTTTTTTAAATAAGTCTATTTCACAAATGCTGTTGAATTATTAGTTTCACCTTTTTTCTTCTTCTTGTACATTTTTCAAAAATATAAAAGGTAAATAATAAACATTCCATTGAAATATATTTTATACAGTTCTTTATACTCTTTGTTTTTTTTTCCTCTCTCCAGTGTAGGGACAATAAAATGATATTTCCAGCATCAGCATAATCCCCATTCATTGATGGAGGGAAGCCTCTCCTCTTTCATACCACTTTTTTTCCTCTGCCTGTTCCCAGTGGACGTACACCAACAATTGGTCTGTGTTTTGGGAAAACCACTGACATGAGGCCTCAGGGAACACAGGTTACGTTTGGACGTTTAGCATCACAAGTGTTCTGATGTTCAGCATCGGGAGGAAGAGTAAGAGAAGGCACAGCAAAAGCAAACTAACCTGAACAGACAGACAGGTAAGAAGTCAGCAAACTGTTTCATGTCAGAATCTGCCATTTGGTTAAAGTAGAAAACTGACCTCGGAGTACATTTGTGGGTGCGTTTTTCAACATGTTTCGGTGCATAAACACAACTGCGTACACTGCGTGTTGTATACTATATATATATGTGGCATATTTTCATTTCTCTTCACGCTGCACAGGAAGTCACTTCTGAGGTTCTGTACTGAAATAGGGAAAATATGCGTCTCCCTCCTCCTGAAGGATCTGGTCTCATTATATTTGACTTTATTTTGAAATGACTTAGAGGCTTTTATTGTTCTTGTTGAAAAATGAGGTCAATATTGCAGATTTCTATTTCCATTCTGTTATTTTCACTTTGAATGGAGTATGCTGTGTTGTATCTGTGCCCCATCACTATGTGCTGCTGTCTGTCTTGGCCAGGACACTCTTGCAAAAGAGATTTTTATTCCTATTAATATATAAATAAAAGCTAACACTGGCATTAGGAATCTTCTGGGAAACTGATTGGACTCATGAAACTGAGTCTGATTCACCACGGGACCGAGATCTCGTCTCACAGCGCCGCTCTGTGACTGTAAGAGTGAAACACGGCACAACAAAAAGAAAGCACATGATCATTGATTTGAACACATGGATTACGGGGGGGGGCATGGTGTACGTCCCACAGTGTGTCCTCTAATCTGACAAAGAAAGGAAGAGGGGAAGGCAAGAGTATTTCCTTTTTTTAACTGAGGAGAGGTTTCCCTTCACATGGCCATTCACAATCGGAGTCATTTTAAAGATTCCCACGCATGCATTTAGAATTCATCTTGAAAAAATAGAATAGGATAGAAAAACACAAGAACAAGGGATGCAATAAGTAGCTTCTTCCTCAGAATAACTCAAGGTGGACGTGGAAGGGAGGGCGGGAGAGAGGGAGACATCATGAGGTGACGAGGTTGCTGCAGGAGAGGGAGTTTTAGGAGTCCAACATGGCAGCTATGACTCTTGTAAATGGTAAATGTTGTGTATTTTCTGCAGTTTAGACGTTCACGTCTTGTTCTCTCACACGTCGTTCATACCATTCACACGCTGTGGGCACAGCTGTCAGGAGGAACGCGGAATCTAACCCACAACCCTCCACTGAGCTACCATCATGCTGCACTGATGCCACTTGGTTCATGATTCTAGGTTAGCCAACATGCTAGGTTACATTAGCCGACCAGACAATGGAAGCTAATCGAGTTAATGGCTAAAAGTAAAGCTTAGCTTCTCAAATTCTTTGACAAAACTTAAGAGAGTTGCATCACATTTTCAATTTATGCTTTGGCTAAAGATGTCATCGTCTCCATGACAACCACACAACGTATGACCCCAGTCAGTTTATCCATGTATCATCCAGTTCATTTATGCTACTTTTTCTTCACTTTCAATAAAGAATCTGATGAGATTTCCAAGTTTCTTTGGCCCCTCAGGCCCACGGGACGTCAACATCCACCCATGTCTGTGACAGAACACTGGGAAACTAGGACAATTATTTTGGAATGGAATAGGATGTGGGATCAGGGATCAGGGATCCATGGGATGCCGAACCAAAGCAGGCCTCTGATCACTGGCCCATGATCTCACCGTGTACAACACGTGGAGAAGTCAGCCATTTGTGATCCGCCTTACGCTCTCTGTCCTCGATCCCCGGAATACTTTCCACTCAGCATCACAGAGAGATCAAGTGTGGTGGGAGTGATTAGAAGGGAGGGCGGGCGGGGGTGACGGCGGGCAGAGTCGCCCCTCTGCATCCTGTCCTGATATGTTTGCTCGTCAGGTTAAGGTTTTGAGTAAAGTTGGGGTGGCACACACACGCACACACACACACACACACTCACACTCAACCACAAGCAGGGACGTTTAAAAAGAGCTTCTTTCATTATTGCTCTAACACAGCTTTACTGCAGCTAAATATTCAAGGTTTTTCCAAAACTGTTCAACAATCACTTGTTGTCCTCATGTTGTTGTGATTTGACTGAGCTGGATGAACACATGACACAACACATGATGTGGAGGCTGGAGGGTGAAGCAGGGACTTTGTCTACCTGAGTGTTCTCAAACATCGGAGCTACCAGTAACACGAGCATCAGCTCCACCTCCGCTTCTGAGCATCCTGCTGTTTGCTTTGAAAAATGGAATTCACTTTGCAGATGATCAATAATCAACTATATCAGAGGGATTTTTGACAGGTTCTGGCTATATTGTGGATGTGATCATCATTATAGTTTGAATGATGACAGTGCTGGGCTCGGTCTGTCTGGTGCATGCTCTCTAAGTTCACTGCATCATTTACTGATGAGTCTTGATGATCTTGCATTTGTTTCGATGTATAACAAACACACGTAAACCAACACATACAAAAAACAAAGGCAGGAAACTAAAGCAGTTTCTTTCTTTTTGACATTTCTCACACAAGAAATATAACATCCTGGAAGCAGTAGGACATGATGATTATAAACATACATGACTTCCTCTCTGATACAGTGCACAGCATTCCTGAGTTCGGCTGTTCTCTGGTTTAGATTTGTTTCTGATTAGTTAGGGATTATTGACCGTGTGATGAAATCACCATTAAAATGGAAACATGCTTTTTGTGAAAGTGGATTGATATCAAATAACAACCTTGTTTGAACCCTCTGTGTGCAAAGCAAATGTCACACGTGGGCTGTGGGCGTTTGAACGTCTTTGTTTCAGAAGAGGCTGCTCAAGTTTCAGTCCAGTGTAAATGCTACAGTTAATCTTCATTTCAAATACAACACTGTGTGATTTTCAAACACTTGCATGGCCTTGGACACAATGAGTGAAGAAGTCCTGAACAGACAGCAGTCTGACTTTGAAACAGTAGAAAAGCGATGAGCTGTCACATTATAGGGAAACATGGATGACGCCATGATCGGTTCAGTGGTCCGTTCATGCCGACACACGCTCACAGAACGGTCCTGCATGGTCGCACTAACATAATGTCCAATACACACTCACACACACACACACTCACACACACAGACACACAATCATCAACGCTCACAAGAGAAGAAATCAACAAATGCTATGAAGTCATCTGTCGAAGATCTTTCTCCAGTTTGTGAAACATGTGATGTCATCACAGCCAGACAGCACCTTCAGAAGCTTCCGTTGTCCCCGACAACCACTGGTCAACACTATTTACAAACCTAGAGCCAAGATGGCTGCCTGGAATCCTGGGTGAATCGCACAGAAAGGTTTTTTCATGTGTAAACAAGATCAGATTTCATGTCATCACAACTAAACATGTTTGGTTTGAGTTGTTTTGGCCTTGCTAGTTACTAGTTACTAGTTACTAGTTATCATAAGCCAGCAGTTTTGGGGATAGTAATAGATCTGGTACTAGCAGCGAGATTCTCATATTATGAGGTGATCGTTCCAGTGAAGCTAACACCAGCGAGCCTTCTCCTTAGCGCTGCTGTGGCTACATTACAGCTAACTCAGAGCACATTAATAAGTCATCAGTCCATCATTCAACATGAAGAGACAGTGATGATTAATAGGAAAGTGCTCATACATATTATGGGCTTGTTGCATTCTTTGGCAAAGCTACATCATGAGGAAACTACTGGAGCACACGTTTGCAGACGCCTCATGTTACACTTTCATGAGGGGAAAACAGAGAAATCGAGGAGGCCTCATGTTCTTCTTCTCAGAAAACATTTAATTTGGAAGAGTTGAAAGAATAAAGATTGCCTTTTACTTTGATTTTGACTTTGGTATCTGTGGTAACTTCACATACTTCAGGGGCAGCTACATAAAACACAGATTTAGTTTGTTGCTACAGGAACGCCGGCAGTCTAATGTAACCATCATTGAAATCTTATTTAAGCTGTTTTTCAAGAGTGATAATTGACCTTTCCATTCATTTTGAAACTGATTGATATTAAAGAAAGTTGTTCCGATTATTTACATCAATGCACCGTAAACCACGCGCTGCATAATGATGAAGGAGGACTTTTCTGTCTCAGGTGAATCTCTCAAAACAACCCGGGATGGTGAGGCAGCCATCTTGTTTCCCCCGCCGTCAGACAACTTCAGATCAAGGATTTTCATTTCAAGTATATGTGATGGGGTGAGGCGAGATCAGTGTGATAGTCCTGGTTCAGATGGTGGCTCAGAAACACACACACACACACACACACACACACACACAGCTGCCATCAGAGAAAGTCATGGTTCTGGTAAAAGGCTACAAAACAAAGTAGAGGAGGGAAGAGTGGAGGAGGAAGAAGAGGAAGCAGAGTAGCAGGTGTCAGGTGAGGAGTTGAGGTAATCATAGACGCAGACAAACTTGTAGTAACATAATAAATACTTGCAGAATGTGGGAGGAGTCCTGATGGGTGTTTGGGGAGCTGGGCTGTCAGTCCTCAAACAAACAAACAAACAAACATACAAACACACAACAGGGGTGATGCTGCAACCCCCTTTTTTATCGTTAATGAAATGTACTGAATTGTCAAAAACCAAAATTTAGAAAATGTTTTTCAAATGTCATGTCTTTTTTTTTTTTTTTTTTTTTAACTCTTTTGCATTTAACATCATTTTGTTAAGATTTCCACATTTAAATGATCAATTTCTAGCCCTGTTTATCTTGGGGGAGATCAGAATGGCTTGCAGAGGTCATGCAGAATATTCATGCTGGTAAACAATGTCATAAAAATGCATTTCTAATTTGCAATCATTGCCTTTTTTCTCTTTTTTTTCTTTTTTTGTCCATAGAAGAGTTTCTCAGAGGTGTTCTCCCGCTGCTGCTGAATACCTGCTTTACTTTAAAAAGCCTGCATCTTCTGGCCCCCATCCCCAGAGGTATTGAGTGTATGGTCTGCAGAATCTCCTCCCCCCCTCTCCCTCTTTCTCTCGGGGAAGGAGGGAGCTCCTCCGAATCGGTCAAACCTTCACACGGAGCAGTTTGCTGCAGGAGATGCTGTTTTGTCCACATTTTAGCAGCCAGTTTCGGGGGAGGTTAAAGAGTAGTTTGAATTACGATGAGGATGATGATGACTTTGCATTGACATTGCTTGGTGGCTGGAAAAAAAGAAAAGAAATATAGTCTCTTTCTCTTAGACACTCCCTGCCTCCCCTTATATAATCCATCCATTGTGTCATTGAGCGTCTTTCTCGGGGTTTTTATTGGTTTCATGCCATGCAGATTTGCTAAAGAAGGCCGGCAGCAGCAGCAGCAGCAGCAATGCAGGGGGGTGGTGAGGGGGTGGGTCAAGACACCGTCAAGACTCCAGCGGGAAAGAGAGAGAGAGAGAGAGAGAGAGAGACAGAGGGAGGGAGAGAAAGAGAGGCTCAATTGCATTTCATCTTCCTTTCAAGGAAACCTCTTTTAAAAAAAAGCAGATGCTGTGGCCAGTTTAGTGTCTCTGAGGATTTCTGTTCAACCCAACTGGGACGTCCGTCCGCGTGTCCGTCTTTGGGTAACACATTTAAACGGACTCTTGTCCACGGAGACCTGGGCATTTCTATCTCAGTCTCAGAATGCCGGTTGTCTCACAGATGGTGTCCAGTCGATGTCTTCAAACACACGTGATATGGCTGATGTTTTCTGATATGTATGAGCTGATTCCCACCGGCTTGTCGAGGTCCCGTGTGTGGTTCAGCAGAGATTAGCAGGATTCTGGAGGCCAGCAGCGGCGCTGGATCACGCTCTGCCAGAGCCGTGCGACATCATGACAGACCGCCCCTCACCTTGCATAGTGCTTTGAGCGCCAAAATAATGGTGCATCACTTAAAATCAGCAGCTGTGCATGCAACGTTGCTAAATAAACACAAGGGGGAGCCAGGACGTGTGGAAACAGAGGCTGGATATGAGCATCCAGACTGTAGATGGCTATGACAGTCACTTGCTCCATGTTGGAATGGCGTGCATGTGACCACAATCACTTTCTCTGGCTCAGTCATCGATGGTGATGATTTCCACCTCTCGTCTTCTTTTTTGGGGGAGGAGGAGGAGGAGGAGAAGGAGGAGGAGGGGGGCGGCTGGTTAGAAACTCAGCACTGAAAGGGAAAAAGAAAAGAGAATTTATTCAGGACATGAAGTGGGAAAGATGACTTTTGTTTGCTACACACCATGCTCCTAGTGATTAAAATGTGTACACGATATTTAATGAGAACATTTTAGGTGCTAACACTATTTAAAAAACAAAACAAAAAAAAAATGCATTAGTATTTCAGAGACTGGGTTAAGGCTACATCCAAACGACTCCATGTTTGTTTGCACTTGTCGTAATGAGACGCTGACACGTGCAGTCACACTTATGATTGGTTCTTATCTCGGCTGTGAATAAACAGCTCTCTTACACCTGGCACAGAGCGGAGCACAGCACAGTGCAATCGGTTTGGTCTTAAAATGAGGTGTGGTCGGCGCATTGCTAACTTGAGGTAGCAGAAAGCTACTGCACCATTGACCAACAAATGCCTGGTGTAAAGTCAATGGCGTAGTATTTCCATACTTATCTAAACAACGCATTAGATGTCTAAGTTGATGGGACAGAGGATCGATAGACGGCAGAGGGTCCGCTGACGAAGGACCACGAGGGCCTGCTCATTAGCGTAGGATGTGCCAGGGATGTGCCGCCTTTACGCAGGATCAGAGCTAAACGATGAGGTTCTGGGACTCTGAGCTGCTGGTGTGGTTCTGTCTGTCCCTCTCCTGCATGAGAGAAAGCTCCTAGTGCTGCTGAAAATCGAAATAACAAGCCGAGTGTCTCACACATTAGCGCAGACACTATATCTCATCTGGAAAGTGACAGCAATAATTTGCATCAGAGCCACATTTGAGACGATCAACTTCTGGTGCTTCTTAACTTAGAACCTTACTTTTGCACGTTTCTTTTTCTCTCTTTTTTTAATTCTTGATCCTGTCACTCCCGGAGTACGAGCAGGATCAAGAAGAGAATGACAGGAGATAATTCTGATTGGCTTAATTGATGTTAGGCTCAAAACACACCTACAAATAATGCAGACACTAAATGAAACCCCTTTTGAAGCGAGATTGCACAGCAAGTGACCAGCAAAATGAGCCCGAATGCACTTTAGATCATTAAATTAAGGCCCTTTGAGTTTCAGTTTCTCCTTTTCAACTTTTCATCAAATAAAACTAAACTAACAAATGCAGAGGTGAGAACCAACTTCCTGTTTACACCTGCATGCGATGACACTGCGTACCTGAAAGGTCATTTTTCGAATGGAAATGTAGTGGTATGGATGTAGCCTTAGTAACATCCAGGTCTGGTGCAGATTTTTACAAGAATGTCATCTGCATAGATGGATTCATCCACCTGTGTTTATAAGGTGAAGTTCTGTATTTACAGCACTGAAGAAAAATAAATGAAATAAATCAGTAAAAAAGCTCCCCCAGCCCTGTCCACATGCAAATACACCAAACACATTGAACGTTTAACTCTCTCTCTCTCTTTCCTGGAGTCCTCTGATACTCAGTCCTCTGATACAACACATGGTCATTTTGGATAAGAAACTCTGGAATTGATGGGACCATGAGACCTCAAGGTCAGGGATCAAAGTTGGAACCAGAGGACTGCAGCCAACCAGGACTGGGCTGAAATCCAGACCAAGAGCTGAGACACAAACATCTCAGTTGGTGTGTTCTGCACATGTACACACCAGACCTTGGCCAAATAACAACCATTTGTATCCTTTTTTTTCTTTGTTTGTTCCATCCCACTTTAATAATCATCAGACAGACAAGGTCATTTTGTGATTAATCTCATTCCGGTGCACTTGTGTGTTAAGTTCCCTTTGCACCTGTGTGGGATAAAACAAGCCGTGTGGAGATGGTGTCGGTGCAGGCTGTTTGACCCAGGTGTGGTGCACACAAACGCTACGTGAAAGAATAAGTACGGAAATAAAGTGCAGCACATGACACACACACAAAAAAACACACAAACATAAAACAAAAGAATGTCACACCAACACAGAAAGCACACACAGGTGAGAGAAGACGACACAGAAGCAAACAGTGCACAGGAACAACAGTGAGGTACACATTCTTACATGGAGAAGCGATTTTTTTGCTTCTTTATTTCTTCCTCCTCCTCCTCCTCATCATCACCATCACCACATTTCCTCCCTCTGACGCTGCTCGGCTGACAGTCCATTCAGAACACATCACATTTACAGCACACTTTCCCCTCCTCCCATCTACACGTCACTCCAGTCTTAATTTATGTCCATTCCTGTCTTCCTTCCAGGTGAAATCCAGTGATAGGCCAGTGCACACCTTTACATATTCTTTTAATCTGGTCAAAAGGTGTTCCAATTCCATTCAGTTCCTTTTTTGGTTTTGCTAAGAGAGACTTGGGGGATGGACAATGTGTTGAGGGGGATAAAATCTCCGAAAGAGGGATGCAGTTTTTTGGGAAAGGGGTGGAAAGACAACTGGATGACACAAGAGGGAACCAGGAAGCACATTTGGACAAAGAAAGCAAAACAGTATTTCTACATGGAGGGGCCACAGAACACAGAGAAGAGAGGAGACAGTGACATACAGTTCATCTCTGAGGACACTGGGGCACAGAAGGACAGACCGAGAAAGAGATACCTGAGTTGTGAATGGATGGAAAGGAAAAAAACGGACTCTGCAGTGTGGAACTCTGGGAATTCAGTGCAACTTCTTCAAAGACAGCGGTGCGTCTATAACGACTCTGTGTTCATAAAGATTATCTGTCGTCAGGCCAGAGATTTAACTGCTGACTCAAAGTTCGAACTTTGATTTCAGACTTCAAAACGTGATGGGGAACTTTGAACTGTAGAGGGCAGCATTGCACCTCTCAGTGTACAGCCTGCAGGAACTCATTGGAAGAAGAAGAAGAAATCCTGAAATGTATTGTCATGTGACCAAATTAGAGTCTACATACCTACGCTTCCTTTCATATAATCAGCGTCAAGACTTTCTAAAAACAACAAACAGGAAGTTGTGATGATAAACCTGTGAGAAACTCGTCTCCTGCAGGTATTTTATAAATATTGGCTCGTGCTCTGTTTCGCCTGTAGTGCGGTCAGAAGGTTCTGTGAGCCTCTGAGTTCTCACAGAGCAATGCATTATGGGTTGTTTATGGTGTTAATGCTGGTGATTTGGGAGTCTTGACTGCAGACAACTGAGATACTGTAGCGTGGTCAAGAACTACTGGAGTCATACAGTCTCTGCTCTAATAGAGGTCATATCCATATTAGAAGGATTTACCGTGAACCCACAAGACGACGACGGCGGCGGCTACTTTTATGGTTCCGGCTTTGTGGGAGGTTGCATTGAATCCGACATTCAGCAGAGGTGCTTTTTAGCTTGTTGTGGTTCATGTGACGGGACATACGGGAACATGACGTGGGCAGAAAGTGAAGGATGAAAATGATGGTGGGGGCTCTCTTGTGAGGAGAAGGCTCTCTCCTCTTGTAGAAGAGGTGTTGAGACAATGACGGAAGAAGCTGGATTTGATTTGACTTTTCATTTGTTAGCATTAGTTCACAGTTACTGCTTCTTTTTGCATATATCTGATAAGCGCGGGGCTTTCAGAACAGTTCTCTGTGGAAAGAGAAGCAAAAAAAAAGGAAAATAAATCATACGCTACGATTGTTAATATGTTTCTCTTATCATAAGTCTCTTAAGATCAATAAGAAAGCAGCTATACAAGACCTATCAGAAATGTAACCCCTCCCCGTCCTGCAAAAATAAACTTTCCCACCCCCGCCCGGCCCAGTTACAGTACCTAACTTGGTCATTCTTGACCAGTAGCATCATAGCATTTTCGCATGCATAATGTCAGCCTGTCCCACCTCCTCTTGCATCCAAAGAGGTGAGGATTTTTTTTGTCCTGCATGCTTTGTTAGTGCATATGTATGCTTCTAAACACATACATCCATACACACCTTTAGTCATCTAAACAGTATATACACAGTCATTAAACCTATCAAACCTCCTCACATTAGTGGTATCCTTATTGCTTGCGTCAGAGACCCATGCAGATTCATCTACAATGCAAACTTTACATATGTACATCATCATCATGACAAAAGCAACCGGTCAGCAGTGGCTTTCAGGTAAGTGACAGACGCACTCACACCAAGACGACAGTGGAAAGGGAGAGGTGGTGGAGGAGGAGGAGGAGGAGGAGGAGGAGGAGGAGAGGATGGAATGGTGATAACATGAGAATGATTCAGTTTGGGGGGTTGAACTGTGTGTGTTCACATCTATATGTGTTGTTGTGTGTGTGCTTAGTGTGCATGTCTTTATGATGATTGTGTTCTACTGTGAATATATCGTGAGACTTCAGGTTGACACTCATTTGTACCTGACACATTGTGACCAGGCTGGAACAGGAACAACCAAACCCAGCATGGCCCTGAATCTGGCTCACTCAGGGTTCACAGGATATAACAACATTATAGGGAGGAATGGGTCAAATGAGAAGCTACAGCCAGAAGGTGCTACATTACGTTAGCTTAGCATCAGGCAGGGAGGAGTTTGGGGGGGATATATCCAATCATGTGCATTCCAACATCACTTTAGAGCCCAACACGCTCTTGTTAACACAAATGTAGGAAGTCATTTGTTCATGAAAGTGTCCAACAGACTCATCTTAGAGTCCAGGGAATGTCAAGCTAGAAACTCCTGAAATGCTAAGCTAGGCTAATCAGTTTCTGGCTTCAGCTTCATTAGTTTACAGATATATGACACTAAACCCAACTCCCCCTCCCAAGAAACTAAACAAGAGTTTACTTCCCAAATGACCAAAATCAAATATAAAATCACCTCATTTATTGCTCTCACCTCCAGCATTCCCGTGTTTTCCATAAAAAAAGTGACAGAAACTTTTCACCAAAGCAAAATCCATATAGTTTAGCCTTAGAAAAATCATGATAGAGAACTTCTTTATAAAACTAAATGTATGCATTTTGAAGCAGCTCTTATTATATTCTATTTTATTCTGATTGAAGCTACAAGTTCTCCATTACTTTTGAATCGAGGGCGCAGAAGGTGAGAACATCAAGGCGTTAAAACAGTCGACACAATTACTGTCTACACAACAGTGACAATGTCGTTGTGAAGTCAAACACGTGTCAGAACAACGTCAGAAAACAAGGAAAAAAAGACAAAAAAGTCCTTTACAGGAAGAGGACGTCGTTGTGTGATCACATACAGAAAAACAAAATTGAAATAAGAGCAAAAGAGATGATGCATTTGTTGACATTTGTGCATCTTACATCACACAGAGGTAGATGGTCCCGGCGCACGCACACACACACACACACACACAAACCGTAGATGCTACTTATCCAAACACACATAGATCCAACCACAGCGGTCTCATTTATCTACATTGCATATTTCTATGTTTGCATGCTGTCTCTGATGTCATGTTCTCTCTCTCCGTCCTCTCATGTGGCGTTCATTTATCGTCCGCTCCTCTTTTACCACGGGCTGTCGCTCCAGTAGCCGTTCACAGTGCCTCCTACTGACCACCGAAAACAAAGAAGAGATGGACGGACAGAGGAGAAGAAGGGGAGGGGCGGGGGGTTCAAGGTAGGGGGCAAAAAGAGGGAAAGAAAGAGAAGCCAAAAAGGGATAAAACTAAAAATATTGCCATTTGGCTGCTGAGTCACACTGGTGTCAGTGCAAGTAGTAACGCTGTTGGCGGCGGCGGCGGAGGAGGTGGTGACGGGATGAAACTCACACCTGAGGAAAAAACCTCTGCTTCTCACGCTTAGACTGAGCTGCAACGCTCAAAACTACCACAGTCACTTTCCCCACTCCCACTGTTATGTGACGCTCGTGTCTGTGTGTGTGTGTGTGTGTGTGTGTGAACCTCAGAGCTGGAGTCAGGCTGTGGTTAGCCTAGCTTATAATAGCTAGCCTAATATTTCAATATGGCATAGGCTAGCTGTTTGTTTTAGGAGTTATTTCTATATGCTAGTCAACTAAAGATGCATTCATTCCAATGGCAATTAAATAAACTCCCCCCATTATAAAATAAACATTTGGAACTCATCATATGCACTACATGCTACAAGTAGTTAGCATAAGCGCTAACTAGTCATTGGATTGATCTGTTTGACATTGTTGATAGTCAGACTGTGTAAGTATATCATTAAGTTGTTAAGCCATTTTAACACGTGTATTTTTGTGAAAGGGAGAAATAAATGTTATCATTGATTTATATGCTATATGACGTATAATAGAGACATTTGCATTAGTAGCATAGCTCAATGCAGTTCCAAGAATCACATGGTCACTTCAGCCTATGACCTTTAACCCCACAAATAGCTGAAAGACTATTATTATTCATTTTAGACATATGACAGTTTGCTTGTGCTTCTCGTGACGTTAACCTCAGCCTGACTCCAGATCGGTACTGAACATCCTTGATCCTCAGCCCTCATCTCAGAACCATCTCCATGAAAACACAACATGGTGTCCATGTTTTCTTCTGGCTTTGCAGCTCAGTCTTCTGCTGAGAGCTCAGGCAAGAGTGCATGATCACGAGGTGAAGCATGATGCAGTGGGAGATGAAATCCTATCGCTCCAACTTCTACAACAATCTACAGTGCAGGAATTGGTGAGGGTTAAAGTTCATCATATAAGTCTATGTTTTTTTTCTACCCATATTCCTATTGTTACTATTGTCATGAAATATGTTTCACTTGGCAACTGAGCAGTGTTTATTTCCTTTATCTAACCCCTTTGTCTTATGAACCTTCAAAATAAAGGTACCATCATTTCCAATACCAACGTGCATATAGATTTGTTTTAAATGGTTGAAAATCAAACTAGAATTAAACAGAAGCCGGGTCGTTATGTGCTTTTCAATGATTACATTAGAATACTGTGTGGAAATCATGAAAATAAACAACAGGATCAAATCACTTTTTCTTTTCTGAATTTCCAGGTGTTTGAAAAGAACATACAAATGTACTTTGTTTTAACAAATCATGAATCACCGATGCTTCGTACTTAAGTATGATTGGTTTTCTGACCTCATTTACATAATGTGTATTGAGTGTTCACTCTGAACCTGCATTTATACTCGGATGAGTTTTCTTTAGTTTTTTTTGTTTGTTCTGTAACATTGAAAGAAAACAACTTCTGATGGTTTGAATAATCTAACATCCACTCCAGGTTGATCTCATTGGGAGGCTCACACTGATAACCCCTCTCCCACAGGCTGCATCCCACCCAGACACCCATACAGTAACACATGTTCCCTGGTTGACCACCCTCATGCAGTCCACCCTGTGAGTGCAGTGAGGGTCTGTTAAGCCTGAGGAGGAAGGAGGAGGAGGAAGAGGAGGAGGCTTAGAGAGGAGGGGGACACTACCATAGTGTAGTAAGTCCCTCTCCCCTCCGTGCCTGCACTGAGCAGACACTCTGGAAACAAAGAAAGAGTCTGTGTGTATTGTTGCTGCTGCACAATTCTGTCTAAGAGAGGTTGTATTTCATCAGCATGTCACACAGGAAACAGAGCTATACTGTATAGACTATAGACTATAGACTATGACGCTTTGTCAAAGGTTACAGTTGATTCTGCAGTGTATGAAACAGTAGTTCAGTCTACTTGTAGGCATACTGTATTTTTTGTCTTTAAGGAGCATGAATAAAAACATGCATGCTGCTGCTGCTGTAACACGTTAGCTTCTTTAAGTGCGTGTGTGTGTGTGTGTGTGTGTGGGGGGGGGGGGGGGCGTGTTCACACTGAATGAAATGCACTTTTTTGTGCGTTGACATCATATACATATTGTACAGATCATCAGGAATCATCCAAATACCGTGAAGATTCATGTTCTGTGTCAGTGTTGCCTCAGTCGTTATTGTTGAAATAGTTTAGTTTCGTTAATCTTTAGTGAAAAATTCACGTGATGTCGAAAAAGGTTTTTAGAACAGGACAGTTGTGTGAACGCACCCTGATCAGCAGAGACTGGAGAAGAGACTAAAATTTACTGTGTACGGAGTTAGCTCTAGTTAGCATTAGCAAGTCAACCAGTCATGTTTATTGCATGAGAATTGCAATGTGAAAAAATTGCTTCCATTCGGTGTGAACCCAAAATAAAGGTTTGGATTGGGTGAATGTTTGAGGAGGACGTTTAGTTCAGGGCAGACACTGTATGTCTATGAATGTCTTCACAACTATAGAGAGACACGCATGTGTGCAAGTGTATATACTGTACATTCTCTGGCTTAATATTTAAAAAAGAAAAGAAAAAGTCTTATTCACAACTACTCCTAGGTGTCAGTTTTAAAGCAGTTAGTGCAAATGCAGTAAAGATACAGGCAAGAAGTAGCACAGGGAAAGCTAGAGGTAAACTAACTCATCTATCATATCAGTCTAAACTAACCTAGACTCTGTCCCTGTTAGTAAGGCAGGAGTGTTAGTGTGTGTTTGTGTAGTTTAAAGTACATTTGCTTAAGCATCTATCTGAGCTTCATCATTAGGTTTGATGTGACTTTTAGAATAGGACCCTCTAATTATTTTTTAATGACCTAATTAAAGTCTAATTCATAGTTTCTATCAAGAAGGTGAGTGATGGTAATGACAGAGCAGCTGGGATGAAACCACGTGTCCAGGCGCTTCTTCCGTGTTGATTATTTTAGTTTCTTTCGTCAAGAAAAAAACAAACTGTTGCTGTTGTTGACATTTTGTTTGACTGTGTTTCTCTGTGTTTCTCTGTCTCTTATGCTACAAGATGGAGGGGATGGGGGAGTGGCATCGCCTGAGGCCAGGCGGCTCAAAGGGCTCAAAAGTGGAGTTGGTGATGGGCGTGAGGCGCAGCGGGGCGCCTGTCATCCCAGAGATGTTATTGAGGCTGCGTGACTTCTCATAACCTGGGGCTATGTGGAGATGACATGGTCAGAGCGGGCGTATGAGGGGTCATCCACAGCAAAGCAAAGGTTTGAGTCGTTGTTATGTTATGGGCAGAAAACAATGTGGTGACATGTAAGTGTGTTGTATTATGACAGCATCGCACATCAGAAACAGCAAATATAAACCATTTGTTACAGTTACAAGCATTTGTAAGTGAAACAAAGTTGAAAAAAGGTAAATCATCCAAAAGGAAACCAGCCCAAACCAAGTCAAAATATTTCAGACCAAAGGAGGAAGTTGGAAAAAGACACGGACAGATAGATGGACAGAGGGACACACAGATGGACAGACAGATACAGACAGACAGGGACAGGACAAAACAGGAATATGGGTTACGAAAATCAGCTATCACAATATCCCAGAGGCACCTAGAGGTGGCGCTCTGGAGCACCAACATGAACTGAGTAGGTGAGGGAAGGAGCACGGGTTCAGTGGATGTAAGAAAAACTCTCGATCAAAAGACAAACCATAACATATTCATGTACATCCACTGCACCACCTGCTCTGGGAGTCCCAAAAGCACATCCATGGTTAAACCAGTGACACACGTGTTGTTTTTATGTTGTTTTGGGAAACTCAGAGCAACTCAAGTGTGGAAATCATCTGGAGCTGAGCACAGTTGGAAATAACCACAATCCTTTATGTTCATACCCCGGTCGTAAACAACATCACCTCAGTGTCAAGGTTTGGATTTGCTTTAAACTCAATTTACTAGGAAGGCTCACTGATATTAAAACCTCTGTTACAAGTTAGACCGAACCAAGGCAAGGTCAGCTCGCAGCTTCATATGCACAATTAACTCAAAGGATTTTTGCAACAGCAGGAGGTTTTACCATGGAAACATGGAAACAGGCTGCAGACTGCAGACAAAACTCTTTCTTCATTTAGATTCCACGTCTGCAGCCGTGTTAGCTGCTCTGTGAGGCTGGATTTAGCCACAGTTTAACTTTCTTCCATTTACATCAGATGTGGGGATTAGGTAAATTGGTCACTCTGAATTGACCGTAGATGTGAGAGTGAAAGGTCGATGGACTGGTGAGCTGTCCAGAGTGTACCTGAGTGCTGAGATTGGCGCAGCCGTGCACCGTGACCCTCCACTGGAGGATAAAGTGGTAGAAAGTGATGGGAACTATGATATAGAGATTAGAGAGTCAAAAAACAACACCATTAAATATTAGCTAATGTTCTCTTCAGACTCACATTTGCCAAAATTCCTTTAAAAGGGCATCTGCATTTTAATGTTGCACTTCAGCCACTCGCTCTGAAGACAGATCGACAGAAGATAAGAAGGTAAGAAGAGAATTATACGCTTAAAAGTTGAATTTGAAGCACCACATTTTACATCTACTATCCTAAATTAAAGTGTCCGTTACCGAAAAAGCCCAGAAAATATACAGTTTCAAGGCACATTTTGTGTAGAACTCCTCATAAAGAAGGAAGTGAAACATGTGTGCCCTGATTTTGTTTTATTTAAAGCCACTACTGAGATATATATATAGAGTCAGGTCATTTAAAGTAAAAGTACACTCTTCAGTGCTCTCGGTTGGAGGAAGTAGGTCACGGAAACACTGCTTCTAGACCGTCTTATAAATATCTTAAATACTGCATGACATGATGATGTCATAATCCACAGCTAATATATCCTCCTGACTACCAGGGGAAAAAAATATAAAAGAATATTGTGACCAAAGCCCCACCCCTTCACATTTAATTCAGTAGTATGCAGTGGGTGTGAGATATTCAGGTTTACAAACACAGAGGAAACACACAGCCAGGAGCAACGTACAGGGTTAAGTGCCTTGCCCAAGGACACATCAGCATGTAGACTAGCGGAGCCAGGAATCGAACCCACATCCGTGTTGAAAGAGTTGAAAGACGACTCGCTCCACCTTCAGATTCACACACTGTGATGGTTGGTGTTGTGCTTTGAGTAAAACACCAACCATCACAGAAAACAGCCGCCTACATATTTCTACGTCTACGTCGTAGCCGAATTGGCATCTTTGCCATTTGAAGGAAAACGCCCACGACAGACGGCGACCACAAATCAATACCTGCATAAACGCAAACACTCAACTCAAGAGTGTTTGATTCCTTCCTCTCTTTCCCTCAGGGAGGATTTTGTCTTCGTGTGGCTTCCATTTCACCGCTGCAGAAATGTATGCTTTGCATTAAATAAAGACTGAGCGCAGGGCAAACACAAGGGCAAACTGTCTATCTTATTACTGGGTCCTACTGGGAACAAGATTAATTAAGAGGTCAGTCTGCTTTTATACCTTTTACTAATGACTTCCTTGAAATGATATTATTCCTTTCTTTCAAATCTCACAATGCTGTATAAAGGCCTGCAGGATGGAAGTGATCTCAGCAGCAGTGGTGGACCGTTCATTTCCATCAGTCAAATAATCTATTCTGCAGGAGAAATTATACACACTAATGCAGAGGCTTGGTCCACTATGATCAGAAGATTTAGTTTGACCTGTACATTGGGATTATTTTCATAATCAATTCATCTGTTGATTAAATGTTGAAAAATGTTGTTTTTCTGTGTTTACCAAACCTGGAAATGATAATGATTTATTTGTTATATGGAGCAAATAAACCAGGACATATTCACATTTAAGACGCTGCAAAATCAGAAAGGTCTTAATTTTTAAAACTCAAAGCGACTACCAAAATATTTGACAATACATTTAGTAATCGATTAATAATGGAATAAGTGTTGCAGTAAATATAAATAAATATATACACTCATGTTCCGCACTTCCTGCCCCAGACTTATAATAGACTTATAATTATAGAAGAAGAAGAAGAAGAATAAATAAATATAATTAAAGACGTTAATGAAGGATAACAAGATACTGAATGGTAACTGATGTGGCACCAGTTTGCTTCCAGATACTGTTGTTTTGGTCTGTGATGTAAAAGGGAAACACCTACTGCAGACAAGCTGAAAGAGGCCATATCGCCACCTAGTGTAGAGGAGGTGGTCTCATTCATTCCCAAACAATGCTTGTATACTGGGACAAGGACAGTAGTCCAATTATATGGTTTGGATAAAAATGCTAAGCATCTTAACGAGTCGCTCTTTCCTCTTCAAATGTCTGTTATCTTCACACGTCTGCAGTTGTTAATTCTTTCAAAATTGAAGTTTAATGTACAAGGCTACAATTGGCTGATTTTTGGAGCACACGTGTGGAAGTAGTTCTAAATGAAAAAGCAGCAGAACCAATGAAATGAAATGAAAAAGTAGAGATGAAAGAGAAGATCTGCCAACATCCCCTGCACTTCATCACGACTGTACTCCATCCTCTTCATAAAGATCATTACTTGGACGTGTGGAGAAATGATCCAGGCTGCGTTGGAGACGGAGAAGCAGAAAAAAGGCTGGTCTGTCTGCACCACATGAGGAGCATGCACCCTCGGTGTCTGATATGTTCCACGAGATCCATCCTAAATATTTTCATAGATTTTGAATTGATTTATTCTTTGAAGCATGAATATTAATCTATGTATAATTACAATGCCTTGACTTTAGCGAGGTAAGTGCACACAGTCTCAGCCATAACAACACAACTGGATTAAAAAACAATGGCACAGAATTGGCATAATAATTTCTTTCAGTGTTTTCCTCATTTTTGGTTTTCGGTTTCGGCGACAATTTACATTTCGGTTCATCCCTAAAAAAAAGAATAGGCCTGATGTATAAGAACTACAGGCTTAACACACATGAGTAAATTACAGTGGGATACCTTCTTCTTCATCTGGGGAAAATCTTGCCGAAGATTATGTCTTTTTATTATACCGTCAGGTAAAGTCGCCTGATTCAACAACATAGTCTGGATATTAATATGTTCACGAATAGAAAGACAATCAAGGGATGCTGACCTAAAAATAATTGAGCTTATCAGATAATTCCACTTTCAACAAGTTTAGGTGCAGTGTGGCTGATTTAAGCACTGGATTGTTTCAACTGCGCAGAACGAGATATAAAAATGCTGCTTGCTCTGATTTTGATCAAGATGCTACGTCTGTGTCCAACTCTTCATTGCATATTTATACTTCCCACATCTGCATTGCCACGGGGTCCAGATGGAACACATTCCCTCATTCTTCAGTGTGTGTGGAAGCCTGCATTAACTGTACTCCCTGCCTTTTGTAAAACTCTTATATAACCATTTTAACAGCTGGTTTCCAGTCATGTCACTGGTTCCCAGAACCCCTGATCCAGTGCACATGGGGATGAAAAAAAAGCACTATACTAAAAATATCCACGAGAATGCTATTAATCATTTTGACATTTAGGGTTATTTTCAGCACAAGCCCATGTAAGTGAATGGGAAAGTCTTATAAAATGCAATTGTAGGTGAGGAACTAGAATTAGCTGAATATGCCAGTAAGGATTGGCCAATGAGATGCTCCTTAAACCCCAGGAGGCATTGTGGGTATTGGATGCCCCAGTGACAGATCTGGGTCACAATGTTCTAAGGACCTGGCTATTTAACTGTGTGTGTGTGTGTGTGTCCTTGTTTAATGATACTCATGGGGATGCTGGTTAAGATTTGGGTTCGGGGTTAGTGTAAGAACCAATAGGTTTTGGATTTCATTTCAGTTGAGAACCTTGAGGTTACTGTAGATTAAAGGACTAGCATTATATCCATTAGGTCAATGACAGGTCCTTACTTATGCGTAAAGACAAGGACTGGTGTGTGTGCGTGTGTGTGTGTGTGTGTGTGTTTGTCCCAATCAGCTAAGAGCTGCAGTGCTGCTGATTTATTCCTCTGGTTACAGGACCTGACATTGCAAACACAGCTATTTAAACAGAGCAGAACGAGTGCTGCAACACAGCAAACACACAGGAACACACAAACACACACTCTCACTCACAGAGCACATGTGAAGCTGTAATTTACACATTAACTTCAGCCTGCCATAATCACACACACATGAACAGAGGTAGTCTGGTTTAGATCAATAACTTACAGTGTGTAACACTTTATAGTTACCTGTAATCCCTGCGACTAGGAAGGCTATCTTCAGAGATTGTGATTATAAACCACGTATCGGCAGCATAAACTTTAATGTCAGCTCTGAAATGCAGTGACTGCGTCTGCAGCAGTTTTCAGTGGACAGTACGAGGCCAGCTGAGAGGTGCACAGCATCCATAATGAGTGCCTCTCTGCAGTCTACGATCTGTTACTGCTGTGTGCTTGGTGTCATATTCATGGTGTTTTGAAGCCATTTCATTTTCCGCTGTAATGAAGAAATTGCTTTGACGGTCCGATGTGGAATATTCTGCCTCACAAGATAATGAGACAAATATTAAAGCTACTGCAGAGTTTTACCTGTAGCTACACTGTGTTTGTGTATACTGTGATTCAAACTCAGGTCCACCTGAATGAGAGGACACAACTCATGCATTAGGTGGGACTAAAGTAGGTTAATGTAGCTTCTCTACATGTTTGCAGCATGTTATAGTTCATACTGGTATTTTTGATAAGAAGAGTTCCATGAGGTGCAACAGGGCTCTAAACTGATTTACTCTGTTCTTGAGAGTAAAATGCTAGAAAAGGCAGGATAACCTAGTGTAGTGCTGCATATTGAATCATTCATCACACTGACATTGTTATGATATGTTTTTAAATCTTTAAACGAGCTGGCGCTTCAGTATCTGGCTGAACGCCCGGGCATGTACACCCCAGTCAAACTCCCTAAGACCAGGCTAAAGACCAAAGGTGCCTGAGCCTTTGTGGTGGCAGCCCCTGGCCTTGGAATAGTCTTCTCTGGCACATCAAATCTCTAAATCATCTTTAAAAAACAATATTTATTTACTTATTTTTAGACTTTTATTGTGGTGAAATATAATATTTCTATTGTCTGCTGCTGTATTGTTTATGTCTTGGCTATTATTGGTGTGATTATGTACAAAATCAGTTGCTTTATAAACACATTTTGACTTGAGCCGACATCAGCCACAACAATAAAAGAGATCATTAATATTATCTCTTTTATTGTTTAATAGATAATAGAGTTTCCCTAAACTCCCTAAACTGTCTTTAAAGATGGCAAACTATTGTGACCCAAGTCACAAACTCAGTAGTGACAAGAGCACATTTGTACATGACGTCGTGCCTAATTAATATATATTTATATAAAGCACCTAATATCATTTTGAATTGTTATATGAATAATGTACAGGATATTTGATACATTAATTAAAACTTTATTTTAACAATGTTTTGTGAAAAATATATACAGTATATGGACAAAAGTATTCAGAGCCGTGACCATGACACCAACATGTTAATTAATAACTGTAATTCAAATACATCTACAGTACTTTAATATGATGTTGGAGCCTTTTTTACGATGACAACAGCGTCCCACACTTCTTAAAGGTCACAGTGACACACGGATTAGCAAGAGGCTAATAGCCAAACGGAGAATCAGCATAACAAGTTGAGGTGGTAGAGCCGTTATACCTCAAGACATCACATTTATAACACTAATTAAGCAACTTTTGTAATAATAGTCATTAAAAAGGACAGAGTACTGTGTGATTTACGATGTTTTTGACTTACTAGCTTGCTAACAGAAACTAGCAAGAGTGTTTACTGATACTACAAAGCAGAAACATACATTTAAGAAGGAAGTACAGTACAAACAGTGCTCTGCTCACCTCTGTAAGTTGTATGGTTAGTTCATGTCTTTGCCTGGAGTAATGCTAAACTCAAAGATATACAGTATGTTCTTAGAGGAGCTGGTCATCAACGTTACCACAAGAGCAACGACAGCTAGCTTAGTTCCAGTTTGCTGGATTTGTCATAGTTATTAAAAATAGTAACTGGATCAACAATAACAGTGGATAAACATTAAAGAAAATAAAGTATACATGCTTTTAAAATGTATTGTTTTTTTTAAATGCACTTAGGCCGATCAAGATGTTTTAAACTAGTGACAAGATGCTTACAGGTACACACTTTCATTTAAAAGTAAATAAATAAATTACTCCCACAACAATACTGTTGAGAGGAATAATATAAATTAGCATTGCACGCCACCAAGCTTCTGCCAGAAGTCAAAGTTAACCTGCAAACAGCTGCTAGTAAACCAGCATGCAGAGATTACCTGGGATTTGCTCACATTCCCACCATAGCGTGACTTAGTTAGCTGTTTATGTTCAAAGTTCAAGCAGGGCCCACAAGCTGAAGCTACAAAGCTAGGCTAACTCCATAGCTCCTGGATTCTGTGGCAACGGACAAATAAGAAAAATAACATTTGCAGTTGTCTTTCTTTTATCTTTGCTTCATTCAAAAATTCTTGTTGTTTTTAAAGCTTATCGAGCAGCAGCACGCGGGTCAGCAGGGCTCTGATGGCGTCTTGTACGTACCTGCACTTACTTAGACTTTAGTAACAGAACGCAGGGGGAGAGACCGAGGAGGGTAGCCTGAGGATGGGACGGCACACCAGTGTTAGAGTGGGAGGACCAGACTTGAGGGTGAAAGGAGGTGGGAAGGGAAACCGTGGAGGAACAAGGGCTGATGGGAAAAGTAGGTAAAGGGAGACGAGATGGAATAACTTAATTGTATGTTCACCAGTCCATAGAGGGCGCTAGGGCGCCGCCCCACCAGTCTCAATTTAAATAAATGTGCTACACGCTGTACAGTCTGTGACTATCGTGTGTAATCTGTTTCTAAAAACGTTAACTTCTCTCACTGGTTTACAGCGAGTGACGCACACGTCTGTCACAGACACAGACACAGACACACCTTACGCCCGAAGACCTCCCACGGCCGAGCGGACATGGCCTGACGCCGGAAAGTAAGTTGTGCTAACTTTACCAGCGCTTCATTGTCACCGATGGCAGGTTTTGTTTTCCCTGCCATTTAACTAAAAGAGCAAAAACACACATATGGACAACACTATGTGAACAAAAGAGTGACAGAGAAGTTTGCTTGTTTAAAGGAGAGACCTGAAAAGTCAAAACTTTTTGTTGTGTGTTTTTATTTTCCTTTGAGTGAATCTTTTAAAAATAATGCTGTGAGGCATGAGAATGGTGCTGTGGTGTGTCCTGACATGCAGGAGCTGCATATCACCACATTGTGGTTATATAACCGTGTGAAAAACCCGCCCCCTTCGTTATTTCCCTAATTTTAGATTTGTCAGTTTTTGATATTAAAAGATTTATTTTGCATCATGTATATATGTGTAATATATATATATGTGTATATACGTATATACTGTACTATATATAAAATGTATGAAGTATCATTCATTATCAAAACAAACACGTTTACTGTTCTAGGATGAACATCTGTAAAATATCATCAGTGGTATCTTCATCACAAAATCTTGATGGAAAATTGTGTTTTTTTCTTGGTCATTTTTAGCTCATATTGCTCACCCACCTTCAGGTCATTGAAGTTTGACACCCAACGTTAAACGATGGAATTAATGAATGTATTTCTGGAATAAAGAAAACTTGTTCCTTAGAGTGTGGGTTTAAAGTTATACTTCATACTTTTGAGGGTATAAACTGTACGGCAGACATCAGGGACGAAAGCTTTGCTTTTTTAGGCCTCATTTACACTGGACACTTTGGATAATTACTGCTCCACAAAAGTTGACAAATTGTGCAACAAATGATCCTCCAGCTAAATCATTAAAGTTCCAAAACAAGGTGAACAATGTACAACTGTGTCTGAGAGGAAACGTCGCCAAATATGCAACTGGAACAAAGAGAGATTTGATGAAGTTTTTGATGAATAATAGAAATATGACAAAAGACTATAGTGATGAAAGAGGAGGGGCATGTGGGGGGCACAGGGAGGCCAAGGAAGGAGGGGAAGGAGAGAGGATAAAGGGATGAGGACACACACAAGGGCACAACCAAGGCAAATATTACCCCGACAACAACATGCATGAAGATAGCATATCAACATGTGTCTCTCTCTCTCACACACACACACGTATGCGCACACACACAGACGCACACACACACACACACACACACACACACACACACACACACACACACACACACTCTGTTTTCATTCTAGTTTTTGAAAGCACATTTGTGATTGTCAAGGGTAAGTATTTGCAAAATGGGACATACATATCAGAACAACATGTTAATATGACATAATCTACAGATTATAATCATGATCTGTTAAACAGAACAACAGATTATTGAATAAAAAACAGACACAGAGTAAATGACGAGAATGAAAACATGCACATGCAGAACATTTGACAGGGTCGCGGGACGATGTGCTGAACATGCCGAGACCATCGTGTCAGTGTCATATAAACGACGGACCATTGTTTGCACAGGGAAATATTTTTACATACAAATATTTCACTGAATGAAAAGAGTTGAGAGGCGGAGAGAGAATAATGTAACGAGTGACAGTGTGAGTGACAGCTGTCAAACAAACTAACAGCTCAGAACAATATAATAAACAGTGTCTTATTAGTTCAAATACACTGTTCATTATAAGAGGAAGACCATTTTTAAAGTGCCATCTAGTGGTGAGCTCACAGATTTCAGCCAACTGAACACACCAAGCTTGTGGAAGAACCTGCACAAATTCAGTCTCCTGTCGACACGAGTAGACTCTCTCTGGAGATCTAACGGACTCATTGTATGGTTATTATTTTAAAAAGTAACATGTGATTATACACTAATGAAAGCACATTTCTGCCCATGAACATACATGAACATACATGAACATACATGTATTACATGAACCTGAAGTGTCACCAGAGATTAAGGAAACATGCAAACTGAAATATTGGCCTCACTGACACATGGAACAACTTCAGCCCAGGATTAAAATATAAGTGGATAAAAAAAGGAATGGAAGTTGATAACAGACCACGACTGAAAAGGATCATTTCCATCTGAATTCTACGTAATCCACACAGGGAACTCTCCTCTGTCCTCTACTCTCACCTCAGATTACAATATCATCTGCAAACAACATAATCCACAGAGACACCTGCCTGACCTGGTCTGTTAACCCCCTTGTCATCTCCTCTTATCATGAGATCATTATCTGCTGCTCCTCTCAAGAAGCTCCACGTCCTCCTGCAGACATTAACCAAATAAATTCAGTGTTTATACAAATATAAAAGCCAGTGGAGCAGTTATGCATGAGGATGGCCATGAACGCTAGTGTCTTAGTTTCATATTTTGCAATTCTGTCAACCTAATTGCTTCACATTGGATCTTGCAGCAACCATTTCAAACAGTAAACGTTGCTGCTGCTAATCCAGCTAACAACATTCCCCCTCACTTGAACGCAGTGTTAAAGGAGAAAGCGTAGATATCGGCCTTTTGTGCTTCTTTAGTCATATGGGAAAGAAATTAGTAACATGTTGCTCAAAATAAATCAATGCACACGTCTTATTCTGAAAGACTTAGTCACAAAAACACTGTTAAAACATTGTACAGCATCACTCATGACTGGCTGCTGTTATTGACCACCAGAGCCTGTTCATCAGTGTTAAGTGTTCCCCGGAAACATGCAATGTCATTTTTATGGCCTGTGGTATTTCCGTGCTTGTATTTCTTGTTTTCCTTGTTTACAGCATGTTTGTTTGTTTGCAGTCAGTTGTTATTTCTGCATAAATAAGTAGCACAGTTAATATTGACTATTAAATATTTAATAGGAAACAAAAAGAGGTCCAGAAATATGCTGCTGTTTCATTTTCTTCATTAGAAAAACATGTTTGAATGTTACATTTTGGAAGATATTTACATTCTAAAGAGAGGTGGTCGTCAAGTATTAAGGGTGAAATGATCCACTGGAAGTGAACATGTTGTGTCTGTGGTCTGTGGGAACGCAGACTGGGTTGATTTTCACGTACAGTACTTCACAGTGCGGTTGTAAAGGTTTCATTTTCCCTGCTTAACATGACTCGCCTCCTGAAACCATTGTGGCTCAAGTGTTGTTGTGGCTCTGAGGAAATAAAATAACATGAGAGCAATCCAATAGGCCTTGGGGGGATTCTGACCACCAATAGTGATTACACACAAGCCCTAAAGGCCATGGATCACAGTCAAGAGGGGAATAAGAAGCAAATGTGGATGGAATACAGGAGAGAAAGAGAATGACATCAGGCAAAGAGTGAATTATTTAACGTGAATCTGCACGTTGATGGGAGAAATGAAGAGAGCCTCCAGAGTCAGCTCAGGCTAACGGTGCCTGTCTGTCAATGAAGGGAATCAATGCTTTTCCTACAGAGAGCAAGTCGGCACAGGACACAGAGAAAGTGAATTATGGGAGGAAACAACAAGGGTAGACAGGACAGTGGTCAGAGACAGCATGAAATACAGAGCAAGCCAGTGATTAATGCAACATTTCATTCTCTAATTCAACCTCCACCCACTTACTGATTAGGTTTCCCAGTGAAAAGGGAGACAGACGTGTACAGTATCATAATGCACAGTGTCTGCTGCCTTTGAAACTCATGCAGTGCAGGCAGGACAAGGGTGTAATGTGCCCTTTCAGCCACTGGGGGCACCAGCGGCACTGCACCAAGAGCTACCTTTGTGCAGTTTACTTTGGGTTTTTTTGGAGGAAAGGAGGGAGCGTCCTCCTCTTTAGACACGAGCAGGCAGGACTGAAGTGAAATGATCAACGGTCCATTTAGTCTGAGATGTATGATACAAATGTGAATGTACTACATTCTGAGGATCCAGCGGTCACCATCATTATTGTGTACAGTCACCATGGTGACAAGAGGCTTTACTTACTCGATCACACACACAGTGACTGTGTCATTCACAGGGTTTCCTCAGTAAATGCTGTTACCATTTTCAAACTATGTGCATTTTAAATGGGAGCCTCTCTCTCTGCCTCTCTGTATTACTGCAGCTGAGCTCTCCACTGCAGAGCACACACTCACTCACTCACTCACTCACTCACTCACTTTGGCCAGAGAGAAGACGCTAATGTCAATAATCTTAATTAGGGCTAAACAATTAATTACAATTCTTTTCAAATCAAAAGTGCAAACAAAGCACTTAGCAAATAGCAAAGGCGGTCATTGAATTGTTTTATATTTAATTGTTCTGTAATTGTTCAGCTAATTACTGTAAAAGAAAAACGTTATAGACTTGTTAAAGGTCCAGTGTGTAGAATTTAGTGGGATCATCAAGAGAACTTGAATTCTATATTAAAAACTGCTTTGTTACAATGATTCCACTTTATCCACGAGGGTCGTGAGGAGGCTGGAGCCACTCCCAGCTGACCCAGAGTGAAAGAGGGCAACACCACAGACAGACGCACAACCACTGACTCTTATATTCACACCTGCGGTCAATTAACCTCTTCATGTTTTTAGACTGTGGAAACCCAGAGAACCCGGAGAACACACGGTGAGAACATGCAACACACATGCAACACAGAAAGACCCTCAGGATTCGAACCAGTGACCTGCTTGCTGTGAAGCAGCAACTGTATCAAGCGTTCCTGCTTTAGCTTCTACACCGGGGCAGGAAACAGGGGCGAGGCTGGCATTTTGAGATTTTCCCACTCTGGGAGACGTTTTCAAAAAATACCACTTCAGGTCGCCTAAAACGCTGTCTCCATGTGGGCGGAGCCTAAAACCGTTTCCTTGTAGATTGCCTCTTAGTGGACACCCACTTGACCTTTAAAGGAGACTCAACATAACAAACAAACATAACTTTCCATAGACAATCTTTTTCTTAATCGTCAACATGGCATCATTCATGCCGGTACAGAAAGAATGCACCAGAAATGGAGAAGAAGGTGTGGAGCATGTCCATAAAACATGAAGAAGGACTGACAATAAAAGACACCATGAAGTGAAGAGACCAAAGATCTTCATTCACAAAAAACAGAAGGACAACAACGATGAAGTGGGACTATGACAACATCGCTTTCTCAAAGTAGCAGAATGGTTGTATACACCAAAACACAAGAGTGCTCCCAAAACGCCATTTTCATGTGTACGACCCCTGTGTCTCAGGTGACCCCGACGACCCCTGGGTCAGGGGGTGAATGACCTGCATTGTTTCATATAACGACTCTTTAGACAGATATTGATCTTACAGAGGCTTAAAACCTGCATTTCTTCCACCAGTTAGTCAGAACTGAAAAAAGCTTCTTGCATAAGAAGTGAACTGAAGTCAGTCCAGTTGCCTGCAGCTCCTGGAGAACCTTCACAGACAGACCACAAACAGATTCCAGTAGGACTGTTCCCATCTCCTTGTTTTACTGCTCTGATATCTGCAATTAGTGAATCTGTACTTGTTATTTTGCAGAAACACTGAGACCATGTGTATATGCAGATGATGTAGGCGTGTCCTGACAACAACAATCTGATTCATTAATGTATTTGTCAAATCGTCATGATTAACTCTCATGAATCTAAAAACTATTTTCATTAGGTTACATGAGAAGGTTGACATTGCTCTTGCATCACTGTGGACCTGGTTCAGTCTGATTAACTGGCAGAAACTCTTTGGAAACGCCTCCAACATTAAAGGTGCAGTCGTTATCTGACCTTTTGTGTCTTTGCCTGATGACTATTCAAGAGAAGAGGTCTGTACAATGTCTTCACTTTACAGACGTCCATTTTTAGATCCAGCCTTTCCTGAAGGTCATGGTATGTCTTTACTTTACACTCTTAAAGATGGAAGGTGAAGGGAAGGGGTTTTCAGTTAGTTTAAACATAAAACTTCACCACTAGATGCCACTAAATCCTACACACCGGTCCTTTATATGTGTACAGTTGAGGAAGACTTTTTGATTTAAAAAAACAAAAACAAGTTACTTTTGTAACAGTAGTCTGTTTGTAGTTAGCAAACAGAGCTTACCTCTATGAACCTATGAATGAACAAATGAATATGAATGAATATGAGTTGCTGATAATGTGTAACACATTACTCTGTGTGGTTAGTGTTTTGACATCATTTATCTCACACTTTGCTTCACTGAGCATTTACTGAATTGGGCAGAATTGGATTGGTGTAACGCAGTCCACTGTATCGATAAGAATCAATAACACAGTCAAACACCAAGCCTTGACCCAAAGTGCTTTGCTGCACCAAGTCCCAGAAATCCCCCTGCCCACTGTTACCATAGCAACAGAGAAAGTGAGGAGATCAAGAACGAAGGGAGAGGGAGGAAGAATGAGGGGGAGCGGGGGAGAGAGAGCGAGAGAGAGAGGAGGGATTGTGGGGAATTGATCAATGGAAGGGGGAGTGAGATGATATGAGTAGGACAGATTGAAAAAGTATGATAGATAGATAGATAGATAGATAGATAGATAGATAGATAGATAGATAGATAGATAGATAGATAGATAGATAGACAAATCAAGGTCAGTAATATTTGGAGCTTGTAAAGTGATGTTTCTGAGTAATCACATGTGTGGTTTGCTGCGTTTAATTTGATCACACACTTCACTGTGACAGTGTTTCAATAGTGTTTACTCAAGTCCATGACTTTGAGCACTGGACATGAATTTGGACTTTGCACAATGCATTCAGACTCAAAAGTCAAAGGTAAGGACCTTTTGTAGGGTTTTTTTGTGTCGTGAAATGTTGCTACAAGGTCAAAGATGTTATTATGACATAAAAGTTCATCAAATATTAAATTGTTGCAAGTTAGCATCTATTTTTTTTTCTATCTGGGAGCCACAAGTTCATTTTTGGCTGTAATGTCTGGACTGAGCCTGTGGGTGTTGGGGCCAGTATTTTGGGGCTTGTGGTGTAGACAACAGATAAACCAGCCAAAACGTCCATTTTCTAGTCATCTTGTTGCGTCTATAGTTTGTATTCTGCCTCTTTTGCTCTTCACATGTTTAACTGTTTGTCCACATATAAATATATTCATTCTGGGACATTAGGCAGGTATAAGTACACAGTTTACAGAGTCAGAGCTGTGGTGCCGTTAAGCTGCAGGTAAGATAGCTTCTTTAGCTGAGCTAGCATTGCAAAACTGCTGACATGGTGCTGTTTCTCACCAGCAGCCAAGAGGGTCTTAAGCCGCAGGTGTTGTTGTTGTCGTCCTGGGCCGAGATCGGGGTGAGTGTGCCGTGCTGAATGTGCCTGGAGGAAGAGTCGGTGCCTGACACACACACGGAGAATGGAAGCAGCATCCTCATTTCTAAACACTGCGCTGCCAGTGAAAGGCTTTTTATTTGTATGTTAGCACTAACTGAGAACTTAGACTGAGGTCCAACGACTCAACGACAACAACACTGGTGTAACACTGTCTACAGTGTGTGACAGGTGTGGGATATTTGAGTTTCCATCACTCATGAACATGACTTTCAAGCCTCTAGTGAGCAAGGATCGTGCAAAAGGTCCGAGCGTTGCCTTTAATAAAAGAAAACCACGACCAAGCTACAAAAACAACGGCTGGGGGTGAAGCAAGAGAAGGCTGAAGAGTTCTGCATTAGCAGGGATTGATTTATGACATCTCTGTGGCCTTATTTCAGTCTCTTTGGACCTGAAACAGTCCTGTAGCTCGTTCATACAGAGGAACGATGGGAAACATTACAGAAGAGAAAGAGTGGAAAAGAGGAGTGTCCCAGTGGGATGTTGTTCTTTCACACTGCCTCCAAAATGCTCAAGTCTTCCCTTCTTCCCGCCCTTCGCAGCCACTGACAGTGTTGGATTATAATGACAGCAGTGACATAAGTATCTGCACTTGATCCCATCAATGTATTCAAGTCAGCAAGAGCTGGGCAGAGAGGAAGGAAAAAGGGCTACCACACGTGGTACATTTGAAGCAAAAGCCTATAGCAATCCTTTTGATATATATATATCTATATACAGTATTTATATATATACATATAGATATATATATATGTACATATGACCGTGCATTTTCAATGTGTGCTTGATTTATCATGCCAAAAACTCAAATATCAACTGCAAATGTATAAAGATAAATAAAGCACAGATTTTCTGCTATGTTTTGATTTGGAGAACAGAGAAAGAGAATTCTGCAGCCATCACAGCCAACAGTGCTGCTGCTGCTGCTGCTGCTGCTGCTGCTGCTGCTGCTGCTGATGCTGCTGCTGATGCTGATGCTGAAGCTGAAGTTGTGCATATACTCACCTGTGTTTTTTTTATTTTATTAAAGCCTCACATACTTTCCGCATTTTGTGTCAGTTCCATTCAAATTAGAGAACATTTTTGTTACGACCAGATTTATTCTACATGGAGCGTGCACCGTTGACACTTTACACTTCCTGTGGTCACAGATTTTAAACATGAACATCTGCATCGGGGTTCATGCGCACCATCGTGGACATGGATGGACGAGGACGAGGACATGGTGTGTCCTCAGTGGACTCAAACACGGAAATTATGATTAGACCTTCAGAGTTTTGTCTGTCATTCTTTCGGCCTGCCTGCTCTTCCACGGGAACCTGCTGGATATTTGGTGTCTGTATCTGACATTAAAAAGAAGCATTAGCTGCCTTGTTAGCACTTGTGCAGCCGTCAGTGTTCCAGCGCAGCCTGACAGAGAGTCACAGTTTGTGAAATGAGTTCAAGTCAAAGTGTGTCTGAAGGATCCAATCAGTGTGAGCTCAGTGGAGAACAGTGCTCTCTATGGGCTGTGCTGTAAAAACTGACCTGAGCTCAGCTCCAGAGGAGAAGACAAAGAAAAACTCAACAAACAACCAATGTCCTGGTACCAGTGTCCTGCAGTCGCTTTCACTCTGGCACCCGTCCCATGACAAACACGTTTACACTCATCCCCGTTTGGTGAATTGAAACTATTTCTTTTGGTTTTAAAAGCCAATAATAAAATATTAATGAATCTACACACACCAAGACCAGGCCCCATGAAAGCAAATGGGCTTTGAATGAGGTTTGATTCCCAAAGTGCATTCAAGGTCGATAATGTGTCGGTCTCCACCTCTTCGCCTCCTCACCTGCAACCCCCAACCCCGATCTATAGGTACCAGAGTGAGAGGAGACTGGGTGAGAGGAGGAGAAGGAGGAGGAAGAGGAGGAGCAGGAGGAGGGGAAAACAGCTACACACAGAACACACACACACACACACACACACACACACAAGGAGGACGACGGACATACAGACAGACAGAAATAAACAAAAGAAAAGAATGGAGAAAAACAGACAGACAGATGGACAGTGTGACACAGACCAACAAGAGCCAATGTACAAATGCACCTGACACAACCTGAGGAAGGAGACAGTCACAAAAATAACAACAACAGCAACAGCACCCATCGTCAGACATGGAGCCACACTGTGACCTTTGACCTGTGGACCAGCTCCGCTCTCTCTGTTCCACATGAACAGTGGCATCACACACTCACACACTCACACACTCATCACACAGTGTATGTGTATGTGCTGCGTGTCAGTGTGTGCAGCCGTGTTTGGGTTCAGTGTTACATTATATCATTGATATGATTATTTTATCTTCACGACGAATCACAACTGCTGTGAAGACACATCCTGATGTGTGACCATACACCATCCGCCCTCTGTTGTGTTGTGTTGTGTTGTGTTGTGTACGGTCAAATCAGTTGAAATAAGACATTTATCTTAAAATGATCAACGACATTAACAAAGAGATGCTGGCAACAGACAAATCAGTGCATGTTTGCTGTTTGGTGAGCGCGTGTGAACTCTATTAGATTTCATTCTGCAGACTACACAATCAGAATCTGGAGTTGTGTGCTTTAGAGAGGTGATGCTTTAGCAGATCATCCAACACAGTGACCGTCACAGAGCAGCCGTCTTTCACTTCAGCTGTTCGGCTTCCATTTTAAGTGTTTGAGAGAATTACGAAAGAGCCCCGATGACCACTTTTATTGATTTGACGCTCTGCATCTGGACAAAGTGACTGTCCTTGGGATGTTGGTGAAAGTCCGTCACACTCTGATTTGGCAGCAAGTCTGTGTATTAACACGCTGCAGCTTATTAGAACAGATTTGATTCATACCTTAATGATTACTAAGTTTCTGAAAACTCTATGAGTTGAAATAGAATACAACAACATAGACACAGGGAGCAACAAGCCCCTCAGTGGTGGCAGAAAGACAACTCTCCCAAAGGAAACTCTTTCTTTAGCTTCAGAACAGAAGAGCAATAACACCGAGGTTAATGTTGAGAAGTTGAATGAGTTGTGAAACAATAGCATTAGCTTTGTTTTAGTGCATGCTCACTCGTGGTGATCGAGAATTGCATATTAGACCTTTAAGTGAACATGGAATCTCAGTGAACTGTTTCGTACATGTGTGGGAATAGTTTTACTCTTTCTAATGTAAGAAAATGACGTCTAATAAACAACTGATGCTTTAAAAATGTTTCATCCTCACTGTGATTATAGTGAATGACATCCTAACGTGTGTGTGTGTGTGCTGTATGTTAATATGTTAATATGTTAATATGTGTGGTGAAATAGAAACGATGAAAAACCAATGAGGTGTCAGCTGTGGTGAGTACGCTAATGATGCTGCTAATAGATAAAAAAAACACACACACACACACACACATCATGCACTGGCCCCTCCCACCACAATCCCAATTCTTCACAGTATGGTACACATGTATATACAGTGACAGGCAGCACTCACACACTCTTAAATGTTTAAACTGTGTGTTTTGTATGAGCTGTGTGTGCGTGTGCGTGTGTGTGCCTGTGCGTGTGTGCGTGTGTGTGTCCTGATTTGCTTTTTTGTGTATTGTAAAAATACTGCATGTATGTTTGAATATTGTAATGTTTACTCTCTTTGGTGAAATGTTTTTGTACATTTTCAACATTTTCTGTTGTTTTGGTTTCAGTGTTTTGAAGCTGATCGAGTTGATGAATACGAACCAAATCAAGATACAGTGTGAATGTTAGATGTTTGTCATCTAATGATATTTCTTAAGTTAGAAAATATACATTTGATCATCAGATAGTTGATTCAGAAAATGTCATACAACACAGAAGCCTTTGTTGTCCTGAAGACGCATCTTTGTACTTCTCTTATACTGATTCAACGCTTTTTGTCTATGAATGATTTTGCTTTGAAAGTATTTGATATCATTCTTTTATTTTCTATCGTTCTAACAAGTTTGCCTGTTAGAAACGTCTTTATAGTTGTGTTTATTTTTGGATTTTTGAATCAGATTATTTGTGACAGGTAGGTGATGACGTGACGTGTGTTTTAAGCACAGAAACCTGTCGTGCTGTCGTGCTGTCGTGCTGTCGTCCTGCCTGTGGTGCTGACTGCTGACACAGTCGTTGTGACCACAGTTGAAACGCAGTCGCTGGTGCTGCAGCAGCCCCTGCAGAACCTCTGCAGTACAGATGCAGGAGAAATGCATGAATGACTGGGACTGAACTACAGCTGCTGTTCGAAGGCGTGAGAGTGTCGGGATGAATTTCAATGGCTCCGTTAAAGCCCTCAAACCCTGAACCCTCATGGATTTAAGTGTGTGGGGAGCAACAAGAACTGGAAATGCTATAAATGGGAATGAGGCTACGTATTATGTTACCATGGCAACACACGTGGCTTGACTTACAGGGAAATTTGGGACTTATCTGTTGACTTGAGCCTTTTTCACACTCACTAATTAGCAGGTATAAGCTGTGTGAACTCACGACCAGTTGTTAAACTGTGGAGGAAATATTTTTGCACACACACACACATTAGTGCCATCCTTTATTACACACAGCAGTGGGCAGCACTTATCTGCACCCAGGGAACAATGGAGGATTGGGTGCCTTGCTCGGGGCCAACACAGCCCTTAGCCCGTCCCAGGATTGAACCAGCAACCTTCCAGTTACGAACATTACGGTGTCAAATTAATAAATAACTAACTAAATAAATAAATGTATATATATATATATATCTATATATACAGTATATCTAACGGCTATGGTAATGGCTGAAGATTCATGTGTGTTTCAGCATCACTGCCAGTTTCCCCAGCTCAGAGCTGATTCAAATCATTGTTTAAACCTGATTTTAAATGTTTTTTTTGACCACTTACAGACTGTATAAGGGAACATTTAAAAATAATCAACTGACACTTTTGGACAAAACGTTGCCATTATGCATACATTTTTAAAGAAATATACCAATCATCTACCCCTTTATCCTCCACGTGAGGGTCGCTGGTGCCAATCCCAGATGACATGGGGAAAAGGTCATCAAGTGTCTCATGTCCCTTGCAGCCTCTCACACTCTCACACTCAGCAGGAGATTTGGTCAAAGTCCATGCGGGTTCAGGTTTTAAGGGGACCGTGTTTGGTCTGAGAATGACGGGCTTCATGAGTGGTTTCTTTTATTAATAAAAACATTCTATAGTTTCACAGCGACCAATTTATCGTTTAGTAATTGACTTGCGTTTCAGGTGCAAGATGTCAGGAGACAAATGCTGGTGTGTAAGTGTCCAGCTGCACTTTTATTTTGAAAGAAATCCCTTCTCCTCCTGGACTAATAAGTCACTTGATGCAAACATGATGTTACATGACTAATTTCACAGTAACCCTCACTTTAGCATTTTGCACCTTTTGGCAGTTTCCTTAACGACTCAACTCTACTCGGTTTGGTGTCAGTCACTTTGTTTTACCTCCTCAACGTGGGCGGGGCTTCATTTTATACACGTCACATGACGCAAAGTAGTGACAGTCAAAGTGGTTGTTACTTCCTGCATGAGCGGAGCACAGACTCCGTCTGACTGCTGTCAGAGATGCTCAGGATGAATCGCAGCTACGATGTGATCATGAGGATTGAGCGCTCACACTCCGGTGCCGTAGGTGGCGCTCTTGTTTGGGACAAAAGAAACAACAAAGAAGACGGTAGCCATGGAAACTTGATTGAGGTAACATGAGGAAGTTGTATGCACACACGCACAGCTCAGTGCTCAAAGAAGACGAGGAAACACAAACGAGGACTAGGATGGAGTACGAGGAGCACACGTGCGTGGAAAGCTACGCGGAGTCCGACCCTTCACACGTGACCCTAATGGATTAAGCGAGGACATCATCTATAAATTAATCATGTGCAGCTCTAAATTATACATATAACGTTTTATATATATATATAAAGTCTGTGTCAGACATAATGGACAAAATATTTATTTATTCATTTATTAATTCTTTTGTGCTGCAGTTTATTTTGTTCATCCTGTGTGTGTGTGTGTGTGTGTGTGAGTGTGTTGATGACTTTGCACACACTGTGAATTTCTACCAATCAAGACCATGCATCCAGCGACAGCCCGCTTCCGTCACTAAGGCACCACCCTCCCACCACCCCTCCTCCTCCTCCTCCTCCTCCTCCTCCTCTTGCTCCTCCTTCTCCCTCATCCCTCCACCCTCACCCATCCGCTCTCCTACCTTTCCGAACGTTCCCGTCTGTCGTGCGCTGAAACTCCCCGGCGCTCAGCAGGAAGCAGGCGCGGTCATGTGGGTAGCGCTCGCGGCTGGTGGTGGAGCCGAGGCCTCCGGTGGCCGGGCTGCGCTCGTCCCCGAGCACCTGGTCGATGGTGGGACAGTCCTCGTTGGCCAGGGCGGCCGCGTTGGCTGCTGTGTCCCCATTCTGCTTAGAATCTGGGAGAGGGGTGGAGAAATGGAGGAAGGGAGAAACAAGGTGGTGGAAACGAAGCGGGGACATGTTCAGTGAGGTGTGAACGTGAGGTGGAGGAAATAGTTTAAATAAAAATACCAGTTGGAAGAGGAAAGTTGAGAAAGAGAGAGTGAGGTGCAAGAGAAGATTAATGGTTGGGGGGAGAGAGGGGGAGGAGATAAGAGGGGAGGGTAACATTGAGAGCACAAAAGCAATAAAAATGGAAAAAAAAGGAGATAAGAGCAGAGGTGGTGTGGAGCGTCTCGGAGGAGGACAAGGAAAGGAGATTAGGAGATGAGACACAAGAGGAGGGAAAAGATGAGTGGAGGAAAAAAGTGCAGAAAGAAAATGAAAAAGGAAAAGGAGAGAGGAATGACGGATGGGAGAAGGACGAGGAGGAGGAGGAGGTGAAGGAGGGGGTGAGGAAAGGAACATTAGTGCATTGCGATAGTTATCCTGATCACATGACCGTCACACTGCAGCAGAGTGGGCCACACACACACACACACACACTGTGCTCGCTCTCTCTGGAAACATGGCTGCCAGCGGGGCCACAAGGAAACACTGATTGTATTCACCAAATAAAACATGTGTCTGCTTTAAGGCACAGTTTGTCATTTCTGCCACTAGGTGTCTCACTCACTCTCCCTCAATCAAAGGAATTAGGAAGCAGCTTTGGCTCATTTCCTGATTAAAGGTCGGGTGTGAGATCATTTTCTGGGGCATTTTTTTACTGTGTTGTAACCAATCAAACTGCCATCTGCCCCCCGTCCGGACCCTACGTGCACCTCTTTGTGCACTAATCGCACATGCTCACAAGACAACGCCAGAGCTTCTGCTCGCTTGTTGGTTGCAGACGAAAGACGTTGTTTTGGGACAAACTACTTTCAAGAAAAAGGCTGATGCAGAGCGATCCAAGAACATGGGTGCTGTGTTTGAACACTGGAGAAAACTCTGTTTCTACTGGACACAAGACGCAATATCGATTAAATATGGAAGAAGTGCAGCTGGTGTGTGACGAGCAGCTGGGATGGATTACAGTGGCAGCTTTACGGCCTTTAGACGTTCAGATGTGTCATAACTCGTTTGTAAGACTCACTGTTTGACCTTCTCCAGGAACAACAAGTAAAGATGTGTTACAAATGAAGAGAGAGAGAGCTTCTCATCGGTGCACAGCTGGCCAATCACAGCCTCTGAAGAGTGTGAAAGTGTGTTTGAGCGACGGCAGAAAGTTAAGACATGTCTTCATCTTTAAATGTATATAAAGATAAATATAATGCTTAAATCCAGCACTCTGGTTGGTTGTTAGTCATGATATAAAGTATAATGTCAACTCCATGTTCATAGTTCCAGCTTTCCCTAACGTCCATCAAATATAAGACTTTGTTCTTCTTCTTCTTAAAAGAAAGAGAAATGATTCTTTTCACGGTCTCAGCCATAATCCAGTTCAGCACCACGGACAGCGCTGAGTCAGTATGTCTCACTGTCCTGGGGAAACACAGGACTGTATTACTGTACTATATACAGACTCATTGATTGATTGATTGATTGGTTGACTGATTGGTTGATTGACTGACTGATCGGTTGAGCACTTTTTTAAAGTGTGCTACTATGAAGTCCTGACACATTGCATGAGTACATCCCGGTCTTACACACAGCTGACTCTGATGCGCTTGCTTCCTTCACCTATGGTGTCCGTAGTGTATGTCGCTGGTGTATTCCGTCACGCTTTAACAGATTAGTGTGTTTGCAGTGCGTACGCCTCAAGCACATTTACGTGTCAGTTTTGGCGTTTCACCCGTTTTTCACGTGCGACCTATTGTACTCGGCTCCTCGCGTACGCGGATCCTCACGTACGCGGCTCCTAACGTACGTACGCGGCTCCTCACGTACGCCGCTCCTAACAGAAGGTCTGTTGATAATGACACTGACATACAATCAGCATGATTACATAACAACTGACACCTCTCACTGTATAGTCATAATCATGTTTGTGGCGCAGGGAGACGAGCAACATGTTCACTATCTTCAGAATATGTTTGGTGCTTAATCTCTCTGTTAGACAGTGTTCTCAGTGGTCGATGCATCCTTATCCCAGGCTACTTTACCTAACCCTAACTTTAACACACACACACACGATGGGCATGTATATCAACACAGCACAGCAGAAATGAGATGACATGACCCAGATTAACACTGTAAAGCCATATAGACCCAGTCCAGGATTATCAGTACATGTCAGCGTTGGTCGTACAGCGTCAGGCTGGAAGGAGAAGGAGATTTAATATGAAAAAGTCATCGGCTTCATTTGAAGCTTTCTCACCCCATCATAAATTAAAATCTATTTCCGTGTACTCTACTCCAGGAAGAACGAGGACATCGGCTTATCATAGTTACAGAAGAAGAAGTTACAGCTTCAAACCCTGTGTGGTTGATGACAGAGAGACAGTTTGTCTCTCTGTAAACATAAGTCTGATCCTTTATAACCAGGTCCAAAAAAACATCCACTGAAATGAACAAGCATTTTGCATGACTACGTTCTAATGCTAGCATGAAATTATACCTGTTCTTCTTCTTTAAGCTTCTCCCTTTAGTGGTGACTGATCTGCCTCCATCTTGTCTTCTTCTGTTACACAAACTGTCCTCATGTTCTCCTTCACAACATTCATGAACCTTCCCTGTGGTCTTCCTCTTCCTCTCCATCAATCACTGTCCGTCCTCTGCACGTGACCAAACCATCTCAAACTTGACTCTCTTACTTTATTTCCAAACCGTTCAACCTGAGCTGTCTCTTGAATATGCTCATATCTAATCCTAACTTAATCCTGGTCACTCACAATGACAATCTCATTTTGTACCACCATTCCCTTTCATTTATGCCTGTCTTGTGCTCTGTCCATTGCTGTGAATGGTTAACCTCAGACATTTTGCATCTTCACCTGTCTCACTGACGTTCACACACACACACACAGGTATTATTTTGTCTTGCTCCTGCTGACCTCCAGTGCAGACCTCCACCTCTCCAGGTTCTCTTCCACATGTCCTCTACTCTCACTGCAGGTGACTACATCATCCACAAACAACATAGTCCACGGAGACTCATTCTGATTTAAAATAAGGATAAAGGTGCATTCACCAGTGAAAGTCATGCACATTCATCTCTGGGATGAGATTAATGACAAAGTCAAAACAAAGATGAGAATATCTGCAAAGACGTGTAATTCATATCATTCACCTTTGTGACGAATGAACACAAAAACAAATCAGCTTTGAGATTCTCTCACTGTATCGTTATGAAGACATGTTTCATGTACAGTACGTAATATTCAGTTTATACACTCATTGAACATTTAGACCTGCATCTGTCGACCTCTACCAGCAACCACACGCTCCCTAACAGTGGGAATGTACCAAGTCGTGTATTTATACCGAAAAAAAAAAAAAAGTTTGAAACAAAAGTATTACATTCCATGGAATGTTAAAATTCTTTAGTTTCATCACGGAGCAGCTCTCTGCTCTCATATTTATTCCATGCACTATCAAGTGTTTCACTAAATGTGTCGTGTCATTTTAGATGGTGTCACCAGCGGCAGCCACTCAAACACAACACAGACACTTTCACACACATGCTACACACCAGCAGCCTCTTCCCACACACCTCGAGCACCGTTAGACAAACATGCTACAATGATGCAGATTGCTATTAAATGATAACACACTGTTCGGTGTGTGTGTGTGTGTGTGTGTGTAATGTATTTTAAGGCAAGTGGAACTCTTACATGCACACCTGTTCACTCACTCACCTGCCCTGTTGATCTCAATGATCTCCTCCTGTGCCAGTGGGCAGTCTCCAGTTCCCATCATGCTGCCAGATCCAACCATGCCGGGCCCAAGCACATTTCCCATGAGCCTGTGGGGCGAGGCGGTTGCCATGGCCAAGGCATCTGGCTTGCAGTAGTTGGGGCTGCCCGGCTGTGGTGCTCGCGGGATGTGCTTGTTCCTCTTCTTGGGGAGCTTCTGCTTGGCCATGGCCAAGGAGTAGTACATGCCGAAGTTGTTGACAATGACAGGCACAGGCATGGCGATTGTTAGCACGCCAGCCAAGGCGCAGAGGGCACCAACCAACATTCCTGACCACGTCTCAGGGTACATGTCCCCATATCCCAGTGTGGTCATTGTCACCACAGCCCACCAGAAGCCAATGGGGATGTTCTTGAATGTCGTGTGGGCTGCAGCCGTCGGATCAGCCGGGTCGGCACCGATGCGTTCAGCATAGTAGATCATGGTGGCAAAGATGAGGACGCCCAGCGCCAGGAAGATGATGAGCAGAAGGAACTCGTTGGTGCTCGCCCGCAGAGTGTGTCCCAGGACCCGCAAACCCACAAAGTGACGGGTCAGCTTGAATATACGCAAGATACGGACAAAGCGCACCACGCGGAGGAAGCTCAGCATGTCTTTGGCTGTTTTTGAGGAGAGGCCTGCCAGCGCCACCTCCAGGTAAAACGGCACGATGGCCACAAAGTCAATGATGTTGAGGGCGCTGCGGAAGAACTCTGCCTTGTCAGGACAGAAGACGACACGCATCATCACCTCAATGGTGAACCAGATCACGCAGACGCCCTCCACGTATGTAAGCCAGGAATCTGTGACGATTTCATAGACTATCTGCAGAGTGCAAGAAAACAGTAGAGGAATCATTGGTATTATCATCATCCACTTTGTTTTTTTTAATCATTTATGACAAGGAAAATGTAATCAACCCCAACATTTGAAACCAGTTTTATTATTGCTTTCCAGCTGTAATGAAAAGTAACTGATCACATTATGAATGGTTCAGAATGAACACAGATATTCACCGTTGAGCCACAACATCCACTTTTTGTTTTAGTTTTCTTGTATGAGGCACTGACACGTTCAGTAATACACTCACAGTCAGACATGCTTCTCTGACTGGAGACTGAAGATTCTGCCAGGTTGGAAACCACCAAAGTCCATGAAGAAAATCCATGTTTTTAGCTCATGGAGCACTTGAGTTGCCTTGTTTGGTACATTTGTGTCACTTTGGTAAATCCAAATGAAGGATTTCAGTCACTGAAGTCACAAAATAACACATATGAACTTCTTGATGGAGGCAGCAGTGGAGTACAACTGCAGTCTGCAAAAGTAGTGATTTCTGTGTGGATGTGGTGGATTCTTTTTAAGATAAAATAAATCAAAATTTAATTATAAGAAACATATATTCATTGTATCAGGAACAAAAATCTGGTTATCTAAGTGTCATGAACTTTATCAGAGGCCGCAGTAACATGAGCAACCAACCGTACCTCCTGATGTGTCATGTTGCCAACGGTGACGTTCTCTGTTTTGTTGTAGATGGTGTTGAAGACTTCGTGGGTCTCCAGGCAGAAGGTGGAGATGGAGAGGAGGATGAAGAAGAGTGAGGCAAATGCCACATACTGCAGAGAGACAGGGACAGGGAGAGAGACAGACTTTAGTCAAATGAAACATGTGCTCTCTGTTTCCTCAACACAAGCACCACAACTGAAACTGTTCAACCTGCAACAACACGTCTCCGGCGGGTTCAAGCCTTCGTCATTAGTTTATTTGTGTGTTCATGTGAGTGGTGCTGAAAGGAGGAGGGGGGGGGGTGGTTGGAGCACTGCAGTACATGGACAGCAGTGGTTATAACAACAGCCTGCAGATAGGGGGTGCTGACGACACGCTGAGGAGAGTGGAGCAATGTTGCTGCTGTGACCTCAGCGCAGCAATCGTCTCAGCTGCTGCAATCCCACTGAAAACGACAGAGGGAGGGAGGAGCCTGTGAGGGATGGAGGGGGTGAAAGAAATAAGGAACACAGGTTGTGTGTGTGTGTGTGTGTGTGTGCGTGTGTGTGTGTGTGCGTGTGTAGAGTATGTCAAAAGTGAATATGAGGCCACAGAAACAATGGAGTAATATGCATGAATTACTATAAGTAACATTATGAAAAGTACTCAAATATGAATTGATTTCTCTGTGTGTGTGTGTGTGTGTGTGTAACATGACACATACACATACAGTGTATTATCAGTCACATACTGTATAATTCTGTCATGTGTATATTATATGATGTCACTTGTTCTGCAGTATTCTCTAAACACGTATGTGGAGCTGGATTTATGATCAAAGAGGTGGATTATTCTAATTCATCAGCCAGTTACGACTCTGTTCTCAGAAACATGTATTGTATTTTATGGGATGGACGGGGTAAATGGATCTACATCCGCCCCAGCCTCCCTCCGTCCCTGACAATATTGGAAACACCTCAACGTTTCACTCTCGTAACGTTTGCATACTTTTCCTCCAGCAACTGACAAACTGTTGTCATCAAAGTTCCCGTGTGTGACAATGAGTGACATCTCATGGTGAGACGCCACCATACAAACACTGCTACTTTCACCATTAACATCACTCTGTCGTACACATGGTGCTGTTTGATTTTTGTGTGTTTTTGTGTGTTATTGACTGGCACTGCTAACACTTCTCACAGAACACACAGTGAAGTCGGGGGGTGACGACGTGATTTGATTGCCTGGCATCGTGTGCAGGAGTATTTGCATAACAGGATTTCTGATGACGTGAGCTTCTGCTCGGAAAGTTGAACATTTCTCAGTGTTTCTCCGGTTGTGTGCCTGGAGGCCTCTTCTGCAGGGTACAATTGCAGGTTTTGCTAATGTTGTTAAAGCAGTGATGACATGGTGCCTGGGAGCACTTTGAAAAAAACACCAGCAACTGTTTACTCTTAAACACATAACTGTCATTTGAAGACATTCGTCAGCTTCTGCTGCAAACAGCAAGAAAGGTGAAGCCACAGATCCACGATGCAGTTCTGCAGTTCTGTGTGACTTTGGACCTGGTCCGGTTTGTGCGTGTTTGTACTGGTTTCCTCCCACAGTCCAAAAACATGCAGACGTTATTTGCACATTGTAAACTGTTGTCCCAGGTTTGGACAGGTGACCTGTGCAGGGTGCGCTCCACCTTTCACCCTGCGTCAGCTGTTTAACCCTTTGACACAGAGCGTACTGCAGGCAACACGTTTGTGCAAGCGCACTTTGCATTACTGTAATTGTGCGACGGTTTGTGGTGTCGGAAAAATGCCAATAGTTTCTGAAAGCTGACGAGTTGCAAGTCAAAGCCAACGTGTGGTTGTTACAGTCATTTCACTTGTGCTGTTACAGGAGGCGGCAGAATCAGCGTCTTTGTCACCAGAGAGGAAAAAAAATCCTGTTTTTGGACATTGAGACAAAAACTCAAACAAATGTTACTTTAAATGTGTTGTACAGTTCCCTGTGTTTTTTTCTGTATCAAACTTTTAGTTTTTCTTCATTTTGAATTGTTAGTACACTATTCTAACATGCACTACATTGTAAATAACTGCCAGATATTGAAAGTTATTCTGGATAAAATGGGCAAAAGCACTTAAATATCTCACTCACAGGACATTTTCTGTTAAAATAAGGAAAAAAAGTCCTGACACTTTGAGGCTCAGGTGGTAAAGAGTTAAAGTAACTTATATTCCAGGTTCTCCTCAATGTACACTCAAAGACAAGAAGACAACAAAGCAGAGAATGACATTAAGTGAAGGGAATTACTAAAGTCTCGTTGACAACAACTATCATTATCACATGGACACGCTATAAAACTGCCATTTATCCACATTACTCCTCAGCAAACATCAACTTGCAGAGAATTGTTATTCCCAGCTTTGCCTGCAGCTGTGTTTCCCACAATTAGATTGTTAGGTTGGAAACAAATGCATGAACAAGCTCAGGTGAAAGCTGACGATGCTTCTTGTAGGTGATCAATGGCAACACTCAGTCTTTTACAGGTCTGATTGAACTTCTTATGTCAAAGCCTAATAACTATCATTTCTGTTTTGGCCCAGTTTCCTCTCTCTCTCTCTCTCTCTCTCTCTCTCTCTCTCCCTCTCTCCCTCTCTCTCTCCCTCTCTCTCGCTCTCTCTTCTTCCCAATATCGCTATGGCTGTTCATCTGATTTGTGATGCTCTCGGAACATTTGACACTTTTGGGCTTGTTAGTTTTTAAGGATAAACACGACACGGTACATCGTTCCATGTGGACTAATGACACCACGTTGTGCGCTGGTCCAGTGGGACCATGTTCGACAAGAAAACACCTGATAAATGTAACAATGTAATGTCGATCAAACCAGAGAAATCACAAGTCTAACCAAGCCAGTGTGTCTTTATTAGGCTGTGAGGACAAACCACTGTTTTGAGGACATTTTGACATTGTGAGGACATTTTTGGCAGGTTCTCAAATCTTCAATGAGCCTTAATTTTAGGGTTCGGGTTAAAAATGTTCTTTTTAAAGTTTGGCATGTTGTTGAGATGGTTATGGTTTGTGCAGTTTCAGCTGTGGCCTACTAGTGGGCATTGGAGGTATTGCAGATGGGCTCCAAACTGGTCTAACAAAATTCTGCCATTTACTAAATTCTTTTTAAAACATATATTATTTGTTGAAATTAGAACACACCAAGAAATGTCCAATGAAATATGATTTCCTCATTTTGTTATTATTAACATATTGATTTATACGTTACCAATCAGCAGCAACATTAAAACTTGTTATACAGTTTTTCTGACTTACTCAAGACACAAAGGTGTGGACAATAAATGAATCAACTAAATATATAAATATTGTAATATTATCATAGGCATTTTCAGTTATGGCTAGGGATGTGATAATTAATCCATTATTAATTGCCAACTATTTTAGTAATCAATTTATTGCTTTAAGGCTATTGGCTTCTTAAGTGTGAATATTTTCGTGTTTCTTTCAGTAATCAATAAAACAAAATCATTTTGATTTCTGAGGACAAAACAAGACATTTGAGAATGTCATCATGTCGAGGTTTGGGAAACACCAATCTGACCTTTTTCTACATTTTTTGACATTTTACGAACCAAACAACTAATCAAATAATCGAGAAAATAATCAACAGCTTGATTGATGATGAGCATAATCATTAGTTGCAGCCCTAGTTATGGCCAAAATGGTAATCACAATAATGTTGTGTGGTTTGTTTTCAATATTATGGCACAGGGTCAAAATGTGGGCCTGAGAAGTAGAACCTCTGAAATGAGTATGTGTAAGTGTGTGTGCAAGAGAGACAGAGAGAGAGAGAGACAGAGAGAGAGACAGAGAGAGAGAGAGACAGAGAGACAGAGACAGAGAGAGAGACATAGAGAGACAGAGAGAGATACAGAGAGAGAGAGTGCACACATGCTCATAAAATCTCAGAGCAAACACCAGTTAGGTCATCTATGAAGGTCGACTTCCTGCTCTGTGTTATTCTGCTGTACATGCAGCATCTGTGTGTTTATGTTAATGCACAAATACTTCAAATGAATCAAATTCCTTGTGTTTGCTTAAGTATTTACATTTGTAAGACTACTCTCTGTCTCTGTGTGTGTGTGTGTGTGTGTGTGTGTGTCCATCAGCTCAGTGATGAAGACAGACAGATGAAGTCTTCCTCTAATCCTCAGGGAGTACATAAAATCCCACAGCTTATTATCATGGTCTAATTTAACACTGCTATCTAGAGCTGCCCTGGATACACACACACATTCTTGAATCTTCTCGGGGAGAGAGTTGGAGAAACGTACCCAGGATGCTTCCACTTAAACATCTCTCCACATGTTATACGACTGCTGTGGACCGGTCATGTTTACGACAGTGTATGCATAAACATTCACATTTATGAATAACACAAGTTCTTCTTGTGTGTCCTAAAATAACATGAACACATCTGTGTGGTTATCAATGCGATAGTGCTTTAAACTCTTGCTGTGGTGCTTTGGGCGTCGATGGAGAAACGACTTCCACAGTGATAATAATGTTTTACTGTAAGAAGGACTTCAGGAAGGAAATCAAGCAATAAGAAGACAACAGAGAGACGAGAAGACGGTGGTATTTCAGCATTCTGGCTACAAACTGCCATCAAACAGCGCACAGAAACGTGGAATCATTTAAGGTTTACGTACCAAAAACATCAGGATAAAGCCTCATACTCAGGAATGACCTCATAACATATTGAACCACAAGAAAAATTCCCACCGCTTGTTCCCTGCCAGCTTCTTATTATTGATGATATAAGAAATGTAAAAAAATATTTGTCAAAGTCAATTCATCACATTCTTTTCCTCCATTTATGAGATGGGGTTTCCCAGGTGTCCTTCTCCCCTGTCATGCTTTCCAACTCTTCCTCAGGGAATCCTTAACAACCCCAGGCAAAGTACAGAATCCCTACAGTGGGTTCTGGGTCTGCCCCAGGGTCACAACTCAGCTGGCTCCTTTCAACATGAAGGAGTAAAAAGTGGTCTGTATTTATTTGGCACTTTTCTACTCTTGATGACCATGAAGGCTGATTCAAACTTCACACATTCATACACCACGTCTCGTGTGCAGCTCCATCACTCAGGGGTTAAGTGTCTTGCCCAGGGAGACAGCTTGTGGAGTAGCGGAGGCAAATCAAACTCTCGACCTTCCAATTTGAGACAACTCGCTGTGCCACTGTGCCTCTGTCGCCGTTCTACTCCAAGCTTCTCACCTTATCTCTAAGCATGAGCACAGCTGCCCTACACAGGAAAGTCATTCCGGCCGCACACAGCCAGCATCTCTATTTTGGTCACTACTCAAAGTGTCATGGAGGCATCAGAGGCCAGACTCCAACATAAACATGGATGGCGTTTTTCTATCACCATTACACTGTGTCACTGACGCTGTCACTCTTGGAGGACAAGATTTCACACTGTTCCACTGTTGGCAGGAACACATGAAGAAACAACCATGTGCCAGCGCTCCAGGCAGAGACATGATTACATTTACATGTTGTTTGTGAAGACTTTTACAAACACACGTTTTTACATCAACCTTTAATTGTGTATTTAATGAGAAAAAGAACAGCTAAGATTACAACGTGCAGTTATAAAAGTCAATTAAGGTTTGACAGTGACAACGAGCTGTTCCGACTTAGGTTGACACAGATTCAGTGGAGAGAAAGATGCACTCTCTATTTGTCTCTTCCCACTTCATTTTCTTCACTTCTGTCAGTCACAAAGTGACTTTAATCACTTTCCTTAATTCCTGCTGCAAATGATCTCTTTTTATTATTTCACTTCCCCTCACTGTCTTCTTCTCTCTGACTGTGCCTCCTCAATCCTGTTTCTCTTCTATGTTCAACCCTCTTTTTATACCTGACTCCCTCATACACCATGTAGTTCACAGGCTGTTTACTAGAATTACCTCCAAGTGGTTTCGCCTCTACTGACCATGAGGTTCAGTGCATGTAGTACACATCGTACAGTAGGCCAAATATATGTCTTTTAAGGCCTTTTAAGGCCATCTTGACATTTGGCCAAGTAAACAAGTAAGTCCAAGTGAACCTTTGTGCCACTTTTAATAGCCAAAAACTGTCCCATTAATAAGTCTGCTTCTACCTATGTCAACCAAAATCTAAGCAGTTCATCTTTGAGTCAATGTCTGCGTCCAAGTTGAAAGGATTCAGTTAAGATGCTCTTGAGCTAATACATTCAAAATGGAGCAGACAGACAGACTTTAGATGAACCTGTTTAGCGCTGTGCTAAATCCTCATCTTTCCCATGGATATTAATGACTACATTTAAATAATGTGCTATAATTGATGTTTGCTGATGTTGTAAATAAATCAAACTGGACTTCTCACTCATCCTTTGACCCATGACTTGGTTATGCTGTTTATCACAGTTATTAGTGTATGTTGCTTGTTGACGATGAGTTCCTCCTGGACAGGTCACCATGCAAACAACCATTCAACTCCAAGTGTCATAACACCAATCTGCATGTGTTTGGACTGAGGACAGAAGCCGTATACTTGGTAGAAACTCCACTCACGCGCTGAGGAAACATGCAAACGTTTGCAGGTAGAATACTTAGTTGTATTTTTGCTGACCTGTAACCACTCGGCTTTTAGCTGAAGTAGTCTACAAATCAACGACTTATTCAGAAAATGAAAGCATTAAAACCATGTGAGTGGTCTCATTTAGATTTGCTTATGTCAGCACATTAGAAGGCTTACCACAAAAACACCGTCACATGACACAGAAGATGCTCATTACCTAAGTACTTTGCTAAGCATGTCAATGATGGGAGGTGTAGAGATGGGATGGGGGTGAGGACAAAGGGATGATTTAAGAGATGGGAATAATAGAAAGACAAAAGCAATAACATGGACAACAGAAAAGGTTTGAAATAAGAAAAACTAAATTTAACCTGGTCAAGATTAAGATCAGAGCACAAACACATCAGTGAAGAGAGGAATGAAAAGCAGAAACAACCTCAGTGTGTAGGTACTGTATAAAAGACTTTGATTATTAGACAATGATTATCTTCCAAAAACAAATAGGATTGGACTCTCTTCAACTGGCCCTAAAACAGACTGAAACCATTTGACCTAAGACTAAACACTTGATTTATTAGAGCTGTAAAGTGGTTAAAAAACTATTAATGCTGAAGCTTGTATATATACATGTATGTATATATATATATATATATATATATATATATTTTATACATATATATATATACATGTATATATACAAGCTACAACAATTAATCGATTAATCAACAACTATTTTGATAATTGATTAATCGGTTTGAAGCTTTTTTCATGATTAAAACAAGATTTTCAATTTTCTTAAATATGAATATTTTCTTCATTTCTTTGCTCTGATAACAAAGAAATCATTAAAAGTCAATCATTTTGATTTGTGGACAAAAAAAGACATTTGAGAACATCATCATTTCCAGGTTTGACAAACACTGATCAACATTTTTTAAGGTTTTCTGATATTTTATGGACCAAACAATTAATCGATTAATCGAGAAAATAATCGACAGATTAATCGATTATGAACATAATCGTTAGCTGCAGCTCTAATAATAATTATAATACAAAATATATCATTTATATAACACTGACATTACTCACTGAAGTCCAGTGTTTTGCTGTATGTATGACACTATAATCCCTTAGAGAGCACAGAGTCAAATGTGTCTCTGGATGCTATTTGAATGATTTATCTCATGATCTCATGAATGATCTTCTGATTGTTTTTTTACATTTTCATCTCAACGCAGGATAAAAGTGTACACTGCCCCATCACCACAGTCTACTACTTAATGATTCATGAGAGAGTGATAATCCTGATCACAAAATCATAACTCAACTAAATTAACACACAAGCCTAGGATCAATAACTCCCATACATATTATTGTTTTTATGTCAACACGGGAATACAACACGTATTAGTGCAGATTACTTCACTTTATTTCTGAACATTTATCAAAATTGAGTGCACATAAATGAAATGTTCGGTCTGTATGCTGACTCGCTGACACTTACCCATGAAATGTCACAATGTTACAATATACTAGGTCAGATAAAAGGAAACATGGCACATCGTTTAAACACAATTTAAAACTGACTTACAAAACGTATGCATTGATTTTAATGACGCTTCACTGCCCACCTGCAGTACTGTCATGGCTCACTAGGAGGAATCAGTGCATTAGAAGATAGTTTGGGTGCAGAGCGGGTATACAAAGACTTTTGAAAGTGATGCAAGGGCATACATTTATAATCCGGGTAATTAAAGCTCTCGGCGCTTCGGGTGAGTGTCGCATTTTGACATTCTCAGTTTTTGCACCTTTACACATTTCAAACTCAAAGGTGCAAAATGTGCTACGGTGCTAAAGCTGTGACCACAGCAGAGCAGCTGGAGAAATGACATCATGTTTTCTCCTCTATTGCAGTGACGCAGCAACTGGGAAGTCCTCCTCTAACACACACACACACACACACACAGTGTCCCTTGTAAAGGTGACTTCATTACCCAGTGTGAGTTCTGCTGAGTCAGCGAGAATCTGTTTGGACAGGGCATGTGTGTGTGTGTGTGTGTGGTGCGGGTGAAACAGAGCCTGCTTGCAGTGAAGCTGTGTGCTGATTCTGACAGAGAGACCTGTCCGACCACTTTCCCCCTGTACACTCATTCATCTGTCCCTCTTCATCTTTGCCACCTGCGCAGCTTCCCTTCATCCTCACTGCTGCCTGTGTTTCTCGGCGTCCCTCCGCCTCTGCATTGTCTCGTTTTGCCAGCTCTTCCTCTCTCCCTGTTGTTCACAGATGGTGACATGCAGGAGGTGACAAAGATCAGCTTCAGCACAAATAACAACATAGTGCTGACAATGTTATGTCCCCCTGATTTTATCCCTGAGGAGTCCTGGCCTATTTTGGCTGTTTTTGATTTTGTATATCACATTGGAAAAGCTTTAGATTTTGTATCTTTATTTCTTAGCACAGCATCGTCTTGATGATCAGGAAATGCTCGTATCTATTTCAACTCGAAAAACAAATAAGAGACAGCATCACATTTGATCACAGTGGAATGTTTTTGTCAAAAAAAATGACCATTTCAAGTTTTTGTAGAAAATCCACATTTTAAATAAATAGTCCAGGCAATGTGATGGAACCCAACTCCATGTTGAGATCCATTTGAAAATCTACTTTATGTTTGGCTGTGATCGTCCGTCTGTGACGTATCATGTTCTTTCAGACTCACGAGGTCTTAAAGTGAGAAAACATGTGTAAAAACAGTCAAAGCTGAGCACAATCAAACCATTACATCACAGAAACCACTGTTCACCTGCCAAACGGACAGGAGCTGCACTACGTGATGCTGTCAGCAAGCCAACCCATCTGCTGAGCTGAAACAGTGACTGATGTCCTCATAAACAAAGGATTATTATCACATAATAATATAATCATAATCATATAATTCACAGTTAGTAAGATTTACAAAGAACAGCTATTTTACTGCATTGAAACACCTTATTGGGGGAGATACAGGGTTGTTGCATTTTATCCCAAAATTTGGATATCCAGTCTAGAAACGCACCAGACTAAAGTTAACCAAGTGTTTACTAAACTTAGTATTAGCGTAAGTGTTTACTTAATCAGGCTAACCTAAATTAAAATGACTTTTATTAGCAATTGCATAGAACTTAATATTTACACATACCACAATAGATGGTGTAAGTCTAGATTGATCTAGCTCGCTGCCATTTTTTTTACTAGTCATCACTTCATGTGACTAGTAACCACTTGCACATTACTATAAATGTATTAGATGGGGAGTACTAAAGTCAATTTGGTGCAACCGAAATTAGTGAACTACCAGCATGCAAACCGCCCAGAAATTGGTAAGGCTTGCATTGGGCTTTAGTAATTACGAACTCTTGAATTTAGTAGAGACGTCACCAAATTGGTGCAACAGTGAACACCTGAACAGCAGCATGCTGTATTATTAGTATGGTTCTGGTCCGAAGCCATAGATGGCAAAGTAACACACAAATCTGCAGATTTAGTTGTTATCTTAGCTGTTAGCTACACAAAACATGTGTGTCGTCACACCTGTGTGTACGTACACACACGCCAGATGCACTTTATCTGATTGGCTTTGATGATACAGCATGTCATTTAATATTCGTTCAAGTATGATTATTGGAAATGGGGACGACCACCATCTCCCTCAAGAGAGCATCTAATGTTTCTGCATTGAGGTGAAGCAACAGTGAATCTGCATGACTATACAGCAGAACCGCAGTATTGCAAGTACCCAATAACCACGTCAGCCTTAGTCATTTCTCGAGAATTTTATCCCAAAACATAGTTTATTTTTCTTTTTGTGACGATGATAAAGTAAACATACATGTGTTAGTTTATGAATTTTGAATTCATTACAGTTTAGATGGAGACAAGTTAAGATGTTTCTCCCTCCTTAAAGCCCTGATGCTAACCACATCCTAACTGAGAAGGTCCATCTTCTCATCTTCTTGTCGGTTAACTATGACCTACTCCTTTAAGATGAGCAGGCAGGGGAACCGTAAACAGCAGCCCACTACAGCATCCAGACTCAGCCGTGCATGAACCTCCCACAGCACTCTGATAGTAATTTACCGGACATGTGTGTAAGCAAAACTGGACCCCACTGAATCAGCAGCAAGGAGGGCGGTGATAAAGGTGGTGCTGATAGAGGGGGAGTGAAGAAGATCGATGGGATTCTTTGGATGCAGAAAAAAAAGCCCTTGGATATCGTTTCATTATAAATCCATAAGTTAAATCTCATCAATCACAATGCATATCCACACGTCATGAATAAAGGTAGCCACCAGTATGGCCAGGTGGTGTAAGCTTGGAGGAGAACCAGGTGGCACAGGAGCTCATTTGATGGTGTTGGGAAATTGTGCTGCTTCATTTAATCTGCTACGCACTGCAGTGTGTACATGAAAAGATTGGGCAAAAATAGAGGCATAGAGGGAGAGAAGCTAATGTCAAGCCTTTAGGTGTTATACAAGAAAGACCTTCCTTTTTAACCTGGCTTTTAGCTGACCTTCATCATTATTATTATTATTTATTTGAACTTGATTTTATTCTACCCTTTAGTCTCCTTTAACTGAATTTGTAATTTCTATTTTACTGCACCTATTATTTTATCAAATTCTAGTGCTTATAGTACTTATTTTAATTATCTATTTACTTAGTTACTTGTATGTACTGATTTGCTATTTTATCTATCTATTAATATTTACATTTGTTTCATTTCTTTTTCCTTCATGGCGTCTATGAGTTCCATGGTAACGCTTCCTCACTTCACTTCCTGTCCTCCTTCCTTCTCTTCCTGATTTCCACATCACTGTTTTAATACACAATACCAGCCATATGTTGACTGAGATGGTTGTTGAATGGGGGTTATGTTTACTTGATTATGGACTGTGAACACTTTGAGTTGCTTCATAAATAAAGTTTGATTGATTCATTGACATAAAATGGACATGACGTGTCCTCAGAGATTGAGGAAACATATTAAATTGAATTGAATTTTCCACAAACAATTAGTGTTGTTGGGTCTGTTGCACCACCAGACCAGCCACACAAGAACATAGGTGGTAGTACTTCAATACAAGGCCAGTAGAGAGAGCCGAGAGCAGCTAACTGCTAAGCATCAGATCTACTGAATAATACCAGACATAAAAAGCCTCAGTATTGCTCTCAAAAATGGGAGAAAAAGGAGAAAGAAAAGACCATGACTCTTGTCGTATAACAGTATAATGTTGTAGGTTATGTTAAGCTCCCATTTTGCTTCCCTGTTTTTGAGTTGGAAACTGCAAATTTGGGTCTTTGCAGGTTTATGGCGCAGGTGGTTTTCTAGATAGTATACTGACATATCTCAGAGCCCCCTTTCCAGGGTTGACTTCTAAGAAGTGCATGCTGCTGCATTGCCAGGACGAGGTCATCTGCATAGATAAATCTGCTGCATTATTCTGTACCATGATGGAAACACAGCATTTAATCTCCCAACGGCACTATAGTGTAGAACAATGAGATGGGAGAGTGGCAGGAGTAGGAAGAAGTGGATGAGGAACAACATGGTGTCAGAAAGCAACAAGGCCATTCCATTTACAAAAGAGGAAGAACACTGGCAAAGGAGAAACTAAAGAGAGAAGAACACTGAAACGTCACACAGAGCCATATATGGATGTTTTCTTCCCTTTACTGCGCTGCTGCACTGCTGCAGGCTGGTGCAGTGCTTCACCTGGTGCAGAGGTATTGTATAGGTCCAAACAGCTAAGAGGGGCACACAGAGCTTACTGCTTAGTGCACAAGGCTGCCAAAGGATAGAGCCAGGGCCAAAAGTACCTCATACCAGAATGTGAATAATATATTAGTGCAAACACCTAGGATATAGATCCAGCCCTATTACTTAACTAATAGTAATATTATGTTGCTACTACAATCACAATGGCTTTAAATCTGAAGAGAAATGCATTGAAATTCAAACATTTTTCTTTTAAAATTTTCTTTTCACCTACTATGTTTTTATTTAATTGCTAGGTAGGTACTCTGATGCGGACCAAACAACTGACTCTGGTACACTTGAAAGAGGCTCAGACTGACAACTGGACACCAATCTGCTTCTGTGGAAGCGTAGTATTAATGGCTACACTGTTCTCATCTACATCCACAAGTGAGGAGAGCCGGTGATAGACGGAACTGACAACGGTGTCTGGCAGGTCCCATCTCCTTCTCCTCCGCAGACAAACTAGCACACTTAGCCGAGCATTGTCAACTCAAAGCGCTGCAAAACTGCAGACTCACTGCTGTCTCTCGCCCATATGCAGTGGGATAATGATGAGGGCAACACCTGTGGCACAGGGCCCTCCTGCAACAAACAGCAGCAAGTTGACCGTTTTGCAAGTTGGCACTCCAGGCTAACTACGCAGGCTCATACCTGTGGAGGAGGAAAAGTTGGGGCCTAACAGACTCTGAGGATGGACACTGTTTAACATGGTTCTTCCCCTGGCACTCAAAGATCTTCACTGGGGAACGTGGACAACACCAACGCTGAAGCTGCCCACCCCACTGGCAGATGAAGATGTTCAAAGATGCAAAAATTGCAACAAATTTAGCCTTTTACTCGTCTATATATCTGACCAATAGCTGAGTGGTATTTCTGGTCACATGACTTGTGTTTTTAATTTATAGTGCCTTTAAGATCTGCCTTTGTGAATATGAACCGAACCAGAGGAAAACATTTAAAATGCATCACATTTCCATACGGTGCAGACTATTAGGCATGAAAATGATAAGCAAACATGTTCCTCCAGGGGAAACGTGGCTATTCCAGCACCGCTAACACCAGGGGCCGTCACAGTGACCACAGTAGGAACATGGATCACAGGTGATGAAAAGTGAGTGCTGTGCACTGCTCTATAATAACTGTGAGCGTGTCGCTCTCACCCTCTGTTCGCAACACTCTCACAAACTTACAGGTCTTTCTGCTCATGTTGCCTCCCTCGTTCATCCAAACCTAGCAGTTAGCTAAGCATGGGTAGCTACTTGTTCTTCCTCTCAAATAAGTCATACACAACCTTGAAAATAACATTCACAGTGTCTCACTGAAGGAGGTTATATCATATATATTAAAGGTAGAGGACAAAAGCAGCTGTTACTTCCAGGTCTTTACATCTGGATCTGAGAGCACCTTTTGTTTCAACCCACCACCCACCCACAGGTGTGTTGTGTTGCCCAGGTGTGTCCTATTACATTGTTTATTCAAACAAAAATACAGCACTGAAGGTCTACGCTCAGGTCCAGGTTGGGTATGTGCAGACTGCATTTAGAAGTGGAACCAACATGAAAACCAGGGAGCTTACTCTACAAGAGAGAAGATGGGAAATCAATCAGAGCCATTGCACAAACATTGGCCACAGATGGTGCAACCATTTGGAATGTCCTGAAGAAGAAAGAAACCACTGGTGTACTAAGCAACAGATGTCCAACAGGTCGTGTATATGAAATTCCGAGAAGAACTGTTAAGTCACTCTCCATAACCATGGCAGAGATTCCTTAACCATGACAAAGCAACCCAAAAAAAGCCAGAAAGAGAGTCATAAAATAGGTGCAACAAAACACGTCAATATGGATGAAGCTTTTCAGAGATGGAGAGATGGCCTCAGGTCATCAGTCGCCTCTGAAGCTCATCGGGTTGGAGAGGTTTTAAACAGATATCCTCCACCCCAAAACATCAACCACGCAGACACTTGACATTCCTGCCCACTGCAGTTTTCATCAACTATTTCAGTGAATATTGTCATACGTATTTGTATTACATTTACATACAGAGAATCACCATGATAACAGTGACTGGAGACCACGTGACTGTATGCAGTCCACTGCAGTGATTGACTGCCTGGCTCCGCCTGCATTGATGTTTTGAACGGCCAGTTAGATGAGGTCATCAACTGAGGAAGGTACTTTGCTCAGGTCATATATTGATCTCCTATATCCACATGTGTGTTTGTGTGTGTTGGTGTGGGCAGTCTTCTGCAGTCAAATTACCGATAGGTCAGTGAGATCCCTGCAGGTTTCTACACCAACAAAATTGTTATTGCGTCTTTTTGTGTTTGTGTGTTTTTCATATGTGCAGGGATATTGAAATGATAGAAAATTAGACTATTTTGATCCAAACAAATCTCAAGACATATTTCTATAAACATACATTGGCAGTATATTCATTCATTCATTCATTCATTGTCTACCACTTTATCTTCCACATGAGGGTCTACTGTCTGCATGGCATAAAAGGTTCACCTGGAGTGAAACCAGCATCTAAAGAGATGTTCTCCAGACAACTGTTCATATGGGCTTATATGAGAGAACACATGTGTCCACAAAAGTCACTCTGAAGATTATCTTAAATTTCAGCCAGCTTCTTATTATAATGTACAAGCAAGCAAAATGAGGTGAGAACACGGCAGAGGAAACTTCAGAAAATCCACAGAAATCAAGTGGCTGAGTGTTCTTGCTTTTGTGATTGCACTTTAAAAATATCCAGTCCAAATTCTCATTGACATTGTATAGGGCTCATGTCCTGGGCCACACTGTTGTAGTAGAGTCAGTTTGACAGTGACAATTGTCTTTTACCTCAATTTCAATGTAATTTACAAATGACACAAACTATGTATTATTTGGTGTGTTTCCACCGGCTCAACTCGCCTCGCCTTGGCACGGCACGATTATTCGTGTTCCCACTAGCATAGTACCTGGTACCAGGTACTTGTTTTAGTACCTGGTACCAGGTACTATGCCAACGAGGTTCCAAGCGTCCTGAGTAGGTACTATGGGTGAAAAAATGTATGTACCAAATCCATACATTTTTTAAAACATGGTTTCTATTAGGAAGGAAAGAGTGATCATGGCCCAATTCCACCCTGTGTTACCCCTAAACCTTGCCCTTTGGCACTGAGTTTAGGACTGCAACTAACGATTTTTTCATAACCGATTAATCTGTCAATTATCTTCTTGATTAATGGAGTATATGTTTGGTCTAAAATGTCAAAATGTTGTGTCTTATTTTGTTTTGTCTTGTCAGATTTTAGGATTTCTTTGTTATATGGAGCAAAAAAAACAGAACGCATCCATTAATCGATTATCACAATAGTTGATGATGCATTTAGCAATCGATTAATAATCATCCCTTACATCACTATCATGGGCTATACTTTATCTTTTTTGCTTCTTTGCAAAGTAAAGCAGAAACATGTCTTCAAGACCTGAGATTACAAGTGGACCAGTTTATGGTATGTACAAGTAGGGTTGCCAACTGTCCCGTACATGTCCCCTCGTTTATTGACCGCTGATCTAACCACTGAATGATACAACAACGACAGCAGCAGTGCTGATCACGACACCGGTCATCATCCAATCACAGTGTGATGATGACAGGTGCCGTCCCACCTCGCACCGGGAGATGAGGTGGAGCTATGAGTCCCGCATCAGTCGCACATGATCAGTATACTGTAAGTAAACGCGCAAATTCATCCACATTTAAACTACAAAGGAAAACCTGCAAAAAAGAAGAGACTGTGCAGCTACAACAAATGATGGGAAGTTAAAAAGACGTGGGGTAAGCCCGTCAGTGGTGATTCAACCAAAGCCTTCTGCACTTTATGTCGGACAGTCACACACAGATGGTGCACATTCTGAGTCACTTCTATTTTATCCCTCTGCAAAACTGCTATTATTATGACAAATGCCTTAAACAATACACTGTGTAACCGAGATAAGGGCGTCTATACTGGGTACATAAATAAACAATCCAAGGACACGAATGGCCAACAGCGTCTCACTTTTATTCCACTTCCTTTTTGTAAAACAACCCTTCTTCTCGGCAACAACAACTGTGCCACTTCCAGTCTACCCTTCACAATAAAACAACACATCAGGTGAATGAGAAACAATACCTGACAAACTCTACTAAGAGCTGCCATAATACAAAAAATATGTTACACACTGTATATTCACACAAAACCATACTTGTCACCTTTTATGATGAGTATGAGACCAGTGATGTATTGTGGTTAGCATAGCTACACATAATGCTAATCAATCCTACTTTTATGAAAGAAACATTAGTGAAACAGTTAGCCTTAACACTTCAAAACAAATGAAGAAAATTATACAAATTAAATACAAAATAAGGCAAAACTATTAAGGCTGGATCATATGTGTAAAATAAAACAACACCTGCAAACTGAAACAACAGGAACAGTGACCAGAGCACCTGGAAATAAACACCTAAAAGACACGGGTGAATCACATGAAAGTAGGGTAGACAATCACAGCGGAGGGAAACCAATTACAAAATAAAAGGGGAAACGAGACAAGGACAAAAGAATCAAAAACACGGACTCAGTAGATATCCACACAAAGAAAAGTGCCTGGGGTAATCTAGGTGTCAGTTAGTCGGGTGAAAGGTTCATGAGCTTCACTTCAGTAGAAAGACTGACTTAATAATGTCCATATTCAAACACAGAGCTGGAAAAGTAGCAGCTCCAAAGCATCCAGGGACGATACTTCCCCAGCTCATCTGGACTTATCTATCGGCATCGGTATCGGCGAGTACTGGAGTCCATGCACCGATCCGATACCACGTAATTTATTAGAGTTCCGTTAGCTCTGACACGGTTCTTCTTCGCCGCTCTTGAACCACCAACCCACTGACCCACACACACACGACTACAGAGCCCGAGAGACCAAGCAGTTTGTTGTGTTTCTAGGATAAATGGACAAGTGATAGCAGGAGAGCAGACTCTGCTTGCATAGGTCAATAAAGACACTGTTAGTTTGTTACAATAACGTCTGGTGTCAGTCAGAAGCAGTGAAACATGAAACGAGGCGTGGTATCTGACTCTGACTCACAACACTCTTGTTCACATCTATAAAAAGTCAATATTGCTTACTTTTGACTATGACCATCATCAACTTTACCCAAGAACTCTTTAAAAGGACCACCACACAGACGATATAAGGCCTGACCTGGCCAATTTAGGCAAGTTAGCTTAGCAAGGACGCTGGTGGCGGTAACTCCCCCCTTAAAAACCAGGGTTGTCTTGTATTACTGGATCATCACATTGTCCCATTTCAAGTCTCTCCACAGATGTTTGATGGCATTTCAGTGTTGTACTGAAAGGTCCTGTGAACGGAGGAACTTTTATCAAGGACTCCCTCATTTTCTTCATGCTCTTCAGTTGGGTCTCATATGCTTCTATATATCAGACACACAAGAAACTCATATGCACACACAAAATGAATCATGATTCCATTGAGCCCCACGGAGAGGACGACTTTCTATAAATGGAGGAAAATGTCCGAGGTCAAAGGCAAAGGTTGTTGTGAGGTTTCCAGAAGACACAGGTGAGAGGAGAGGGAGTTAAGTGTGCAGCATGTTTCTGGCACACTTATCCACTGTGACGCAGTGCTTTACAAGTGCATTGTACGCTGATGTATAGAAATGCCTGGAGGTACATTAACGAGCTGGCTTCCTGTCTTTTTACATGATCAGACGACATGCTTTCTTTCTTCCTGAAAAATGTCTTCTCTTAAAAATAGGGTAAGGAGAGATGAGTGTGTGTGTGTGTGCGTGTGTGTGTGTGTGCGTGACTTCATGCACTGCAATGAGTCCCTTGAGTGATGTAAGAACAGCACAAGACCTGAGGGATGACAAGAATGAGAGGAGGATAATAGAATGATGTTAAGCAGAGCATAGATGGACATGCAGAGGGAGGAAGGAAAGAGAGAAAGAAAGAAAGAAAGAAAGAAAGAAAAGTAGAGGTTGTAAAGATGAGGTAGAAAGATGGCAGTGTGTGTTTTTTCTGATCCCTGCAGTGCTCAACAATTCTGTTCACATTTGTCCTTGAGTAAATGTTCCTCGCCTTTGCTGCGTCCTCTCCTCCTCCTCTCCTCCTCCTCTCCTCCTCGTCTCCTCATTGCTTCGGTCAGAACTTTGGGAAGTTAACAGGGATCTGACTCTAACCCTGCAGGAAATGATTCCAACCAGATAGTTCATGATTTTTGAGCATATCCAAGTGATTTAAACCCACTCTGATGTCTCCATATGACTGGCTTATCTCTTTCTCCGTCTCTAGCTCAGTTTTAGTGCGTCTAATTAACCCAATCATTGGGGGTTGAATTGGAATTGAGTAGCTTGCTCAGAGGTACCTCATGCCTTGACCTGTTAGGATTTAAATCGGCAGCCCTCCAGTTACAAGCCAAGTTCCCTATCCACTAGTCCATGGGCTGCCCCCTTTTTAAATGTAACCCCTGGTATTTGAGGCCATTTTTTAATATAAAACAAATATTTTAACAATATTTTCATTAAACTCTTTATATTATATTATATTTATAATTATATTTAGACCTTGGCAGTCATTTCAGTGCTTAGATATAAACCTTGTGTTTAATGCAAGTTACCATGCTAAATTAAAAAAGCAAAAATGTGAACACTGCCTCCTAAAGATTAGAATATTAACACTTTCAAGTGCATGTTGACCCACAGCCCAGGATCTGTTCATGTTCATGCATGTGCTGCACATTTGGATACTTTTTTTAACCATTCCGTGACTTTTTGGCAGGTACTTGATCAGAGTTTGGTTGCACATTCACACCAACCCAAACGAACCGGGCTGATGTGAGGTCAGTACATATCTGCATGTGAAGTACAGTAGTGCTGAAATTATTTATTGATTACTAAATTATTTGTCAACTAATTTGACCTCAAAAGACCTTCAAAAACTTGTGAGGACCAGACAAAAATGTCCTCACTGATTGAAACAGTCGTTGGTCCTCACAAAGACACACATACAAGAACACCCAAACACAAACACACGCTGTACATTAGCTGAGCGACTGAAGGCCGTCTGATTGTGCATGTGTTTGTAAAGCTACTGCATTTCATCTCCATCATTAAATAACACCTGCACATGCAGAGATTTGTCAGCATATTATTACTGGAGTGCAAACATGAAAGCAGGTGGAGGCAAATACAAAGAGATATCAGGAGAGAATGGAGAGGGTAAATGGAAGCAGCGAAAAAACAGACATGAAAAGAGGACGGAGTGCTTCATCTCCTTCCCCCTGCAGAATCCCCGGCTGATGCTAATCCCTCCTCCTTCATTTCTCTGCCTTCACCTCCCTCTCTTCTAACTCCTCTGCTCTGTCGCTCTACTACGGTTTCTAAACTGAGCGCTGCCGCATCACGCTGGTGTCACTCGGAGATTCTCCTTTTGTTCGCTCACTTCTCTTGTCACAAGGACAAACACAAACACAAAATCAATCAATCCTGAACACGACAAACACACACACACACACACAGGCTTCACGGATATCATCACATTATCAATGCAGAGGGGACTTACGAAGAGGTTTATGAGCCGTGTGTGTGTGTGTGTGTGTGTGTGTGTGTGTGTGTGTGCGAAGGCAGGAGCAAAGACTCAGATATATAATGAATATTCTCTCTTTCTCTCTCTTACCCTCCTTTACATCTTCATGTTATGCCTTTTTATCCGTGTCATAGTTACAGGGCAGTGAATGGTCTTGGGCCGTAGTGGATCTCAGAGTTACTAGTTAGGTATGAACCATTTTTCAGGGACAGGTTGACTCAGTGTCTCCAGGGTCAGAACTAAGCAGTGTTTGTTGTTTACTGCAGGTTTCCCATACATTCTGTAGCTATGTTGCCTGCTTGCTTTTATTGTTCTTAAATCATTCAATTTACTCTACATTCATTTCTTTTTTTCTTTTTCTTTTTTAAATGTATTAAACATTCTACGTCTGTAAAGCTCAGTGAATTGTCGTGTGTATGAATGATGCAACATAAATAAACTTGCCTTGCCTCTGGGAAAGAATTTCAACTTAAGCTTAACTCATAAACTCTATCACTGCTGGTGTCAAAAACAGATACAATCTGGGAGAAGACGTGTTTCTTGCAAAACAGAATTCAACATTGCAGTTTACATGGGTGGTAATGTCATTTTTTGTGAATGGATTATTAATTATGGAGACATTTTGAAGAAAAATGAGTCCCAGTGCAGTTTAATCTGTGTACAAAGGTAAAACTGTTGGCGTAAAGATCACCTCGCATACACATTATACAGCTCTGTGACCAAATTGATCACATGTCACATCACACGTAATTTTGAATTATCACTACTCAACTAGGGAGGATGGGGTTGAAAGTGGGGGGGCGAGAAGGCTTCCGCTATCATGCTATCATTTGCAGAAAACCCCGTGCCAAATCTTATGGTGCGTTCACATCACAAACAGAAGCACAGAAAAGGTTGCTCAAATTCGGCAACCAAATTATTTGTTGTTAACCAATGTGCGACAAAAGGGGAGGGCTTCATATCCAACACTAACCCCACCCCTCTCCCAATCAGCATACTACAATATGGTATAGTTGTTTTCAAATGCTGGGTTTTCGGTGTGGTTCAATTTCCTGCTCACTTTGTCTCAACTAGACGTCAAAGCTAGCTCCACCCACGCACCGTGACATTGTACTCAGCTGCCCCCAAAGAAAGAACGGTTGGAGCTGGTTATTTAAGTGTTATATGATGCAAAAAAATAAAAACTGTGTGTGTAAAAGTGGGTCCCAAGTTCCGTAGTTTTCCATTTACACAACACAGATGAGCGCAGCTCTAGGTTGTGTGGGTCAAACGGAAAAGTTCTGGATAAATCAAGTGAGAGCTGCTCCTTGATTTTCCTGCGTTTTCCTCTCATTGGTTGATTTGGGAAACGTGACTCGGGCAAACGTTGCTGATGGAGCCTCCGTGGACATTTCAACAAATGTCTGAAAACAGCTTCAATTACAGCGAGAGCTAACATTCAACAGTCAACAGTCTTTCATGCAGACAGTAACACTGTACACCAACCTACAACTGCAGCACAGGAGTATGGTGATCCACCAGTCAACAGAATTACTGGGAAAACAAGCCTCAACCTGTATGTATGAATTGTATATTTACAGTATGGTGATTTTGTACAAACAGCACCACCGAGTAGCTTTAAATATGCAGCTGCCTCATTAAACCTTTTTAAAGCTGCTGGAGTTGCACTGAACTTACGCCCTGGGCCAAACTGAATGTGTGAGCAGCGTATCTGGGTTATGGACCATCTTGCTTTTCATACAGCACGGATGTTATCAAATTAGAACCACAGGGAACATGACCTATTAAGTGTACCAACGTAAACGTGTTCCAGTTCTTTAAAGCCCATGCAAGGCTTTTATTGTGAAATATTTGCAGGAATATAGTAGGTGTGACTTCATACTAAGTCCTGGCATTAAGTCGAGTACAGAGGCAGATTAAAAACTTATTTTTTTTTGGAATTAGCTTGTACAGACATTCCAGAGTGAATCAAACAGAGGACTCTTCTGCTCACACGTGCATCAGGAATCTACGGTGGCCTTAAAGGATGTTGACTTTTGTAACTCGCTGATGTTTCCTCCTTCGTCTTCTTTGATGGTTTATGTGTCAGGAGTGATCGTCTCCCTTACCACAGTAAGATTCTGCTTCCAGAGAGAGTTGTCCCCATTCCGATACCAGTATCGGAAATGCCTCCGATACTGCCGAAAATGTTGGCATCGGTATCGGCGAGTACTGGAGTCCATGCACCGATCCGATACCACGTAATTTATTAGAGCTCCGTTAGCTCTGACACGGTTCTTCTTTGCCGCTCTTGAAACAGTTGCGCTGTGCTGTTTTAGAGGTGTGAAGAAGAACTGATCACCCGACACCTGTAGACAAGGAGCTAACGTTAGCTCATCATGTTGGCGGTTTGGCAGTATTTACCAGTTAGCTCCGTTAGCGTTGTTAGCTCCGTTAGCGCGCCTACAGTCAAACTGGAGCAGCCCGTTTATTAAACGAAAAGAGCAGCGCTGCAACTAACCAGCGTACCTGTGTCCTGCGTCTGTATGCCTCTGTTTTTAAAGTTTAGCGTTAGTTCAGAGACTCATTTTAACAATCTGGAGTCATGTACAAATGATGTCACGCGCGTCCTTTCCCGGTCAGTCGTCATGGAAACATGAGGCTCTGCCAGTGCTGCGGTATTTGGACCAGAGTCAAAACAAACAAAATAACATATCACTGGTAAAAACAAATGGTGTCCATTTGCTGTATCCGTTCATGTTTTACAGAGGGTTTAACCTGAGCCAAACCTTACCCCCAATGATAATCATATCACAGTCATGCAGGCCTAGTATGATATCTTTCGTTTTATAATACACTGGTAACGGTATCGGTACTCTGTATCGGCCAACACCCACAGCACAAGTATCGGAATCGGTATCGGGAGGGAAAAAATGGAACATCTCTACTTCCAGACTTCTACTTCTGATTGGCTGTTATAGAAACATGGCGGAGAGCAAGGACCTGGCCTGAAGTTAGGCTTATTCTACGACGACAAACACCAAACTGCTAGTAAACAATCCTTCAGATTACACACTGGATTAAAATACAGCAGCAGCTCTGCAGTAGACACACGTCCTACGTCAGGTGTCGGCAAGTACATTTGGTTTGGGGCCAATATTTTTCTTAGCACTTGAATACAAGGTCAAAACATCATATCTTCATCAATAATCAATATTGTTCAAATATGGTCACATTACTACTTAAAACGTTTTTCAGAATAAAGGCTCTGAATTCTGCATGACTTTGTCTTTCGTGAAGAAAAGCAAACGATATAAATGAAATTATTAAACTAAATGAACTGATGTTTGAATGTAACTACAGGCCAGATATGAACAGCTGATCATGTGTGAACAGCAGCAGAGCAGCAATGCAGCCATCGCACGCTGCACAGGCGACCACTGTGCATGAGAGACACTGAACACATCAGGTCATATGGATATAAATTAGCTGTACGTCACTGAAACTCAAATCATGCAAAACCAAAATAAAAATCTGATGATTGCAGCTTTAAGTCGGTCATTTTTGACTTCACCTTAGATTTAGATTTATTTTTGTACTGAAAAACATTATTTTTAAAGTGAAATCTGTATGTATATACAGATATATACAGATACAGTACACATGACCTCAGAGCCAATACAGCTCCCTCTAAAGTGGCTCTGGCAGCTCCTGAAGGCCTGCTGCTTCGCTACAGCGCCCCCCACAGAGTGCAACCAGGAACACTGCCGCAGGGTGAAGAGCTGATGAGTGTGTGTGTGTGAGTGAGACTCTGTGTGTGCATGTGTGTGTGACTCTCTGTGTGTGTGTGTGTGTGTGTGTGAGAGAGAGAGGGACTGCACCAAGGGCTTGTTTCCATGAGGGCATTTCAGAGACGCTGTAACACCACCACTCCACTGGAGGGACGAGTTTAGCTTGCGTGTGTGCTTGTGTGCGTGTGTGCGTGTTAAAACGTCACAGAGAAAAATACAGCTATATTTAGAGGGGAACAAAAGAAGCCGAGGAGGTTTGACGGGCGTGAGAAAGGGAACCTCTAATGGCTTCTTGGCTGCACAGAGAGTGTGTGTGTGTTTCCATATTCATGTAGCCACAGTGCAAAATCCTGATTTTTATGACTGTTCTCAAACTGTGGCACTTCTTCTTCCTCCTGCAGCACCCCCTGAGGAGGAATTGTTTGGGCAATCCTGAGATTACACCAATTAAATTCAGCTTACACAGCATCTCCTGGCACACAATAACAATCTCTCAACGACTCATTTTGTATCTGAATATAAAACAAGAAAACCCTCCTCACCAGGAGTCAGTGCCAACTGTGTCAATCCATCATTATTTGTCTTTGTTTCAAACGCTGAGCTAACCAACAGCACGGCTGCTATAAGGAAAAACATTTAAACTGATGGAATGCAATGCAATACTTGGGCTATTTATTACATATCAGGTAATACCATGTATATGTAACATCAGCCTAGCTTTGGAGGATGTGGCTGCGTCACGTTAGATCAGATTCAGGGACAAAGATCAAGACAATGACAAAGAATAATCTAATAAATGCACATTTGGTGTCCATTTATTTATGGCAAGATAATGCCATGATATTAGATTTTGGCTGTTCTTCCATGGATATGTCTCTAACGCATGTGTTATCAGGCTCATTCAAAAGAGAGCGTCAGCGGTGAGGTTAAAGTGAGAGACACGAGGGGGATCTGTGGAGAGAAAAAGGCAGACTTGCAAAGTTCCACATTAAAAAAAACGTGGAGAAAGATGAAGACGTGCAGCCTGTGTGTTTGGATAATTCTCCACATGTGAATGAAGACTAAAAACACTTAAATAGACTGAGGTGAATCTGAACTCTTTTGTTTTCAATACAAAGATAGAGTTTTGAAGAATAAAATGGTCAGTGACTGTAATTAAATAACCATTGAACATTTGCCATGTAAGTGACTGTGGAGTGGACGTCTCCACACTGTGGCCAGAGGCTCTGCAGTGAGCGTCAAGGCAATTCTTGTTTTGGTCAAATGACTGTGAAGGTTTCCTCGGGTCAATACTTTGCCTCAGAAAGCTTCAAATGTCATGTTTGTCATCAATAAATGAGGTCACACTGACCGCAGTTCACGTGTGTGTGTGTGTGTGTGTGTGTGTGCTGTGGCTGACAGTGAGCTCGGTTATACAGCAGAGGTTTACCACACTGCTCTGTTACCGCTCTGTTACTGATGCACGGCTGCAGCTCCAGGCGCTGATCACCTTCATCCTTACAGAAACTGATCAAATTAACAATCGATCATCGATTCATCGTTATCATCCTGTACCCAGCCAGCATGTCTATGTGGACTGCATAAGGGTTATATTAGCGCTGACTATGTGGGTCCCAAGCGGGTTAGTCCATGGTTTCAATGGTGGCTCCACCCACGTTTGCCCACTTTAAGCACTTCAGTGTTTTGGTAAATACACAGAATTTCATGTAACCATGTGACACTTGGCATGTGCATGCCAGTGTAAACAGGGAAGTGATTCCAATCCAATCCAATCCAACTTTATTTGTTAAGCACTTTAAACAAACCACAGTGGACCAAAGTGCTGTACAGAATAAATAAAAGACATATTAAGTAAAAGGTTCAAAATGAGATCAAACTGCTTAAAATAAATTCTCTCCTCTGCAATTGCTTGCTTTGCTTTAAGAAGTTATTACTAAGGAGAAACAACAGCAGTGAACACTGACACGAGAACGGAAAGGTGAAGTGAAATTGGAAGTAAGTGTTACCAGAGCTTTTTGTTTACCACAGACAGTCTAGTTGTACAATAACCTCTCAGTTTGTGTCCATCCAGACTAAAGTGCAGCCGCGGAGTCCACAGCATTTTCAAACTTCAGCTCTGTTAAAACCTCGTCATCCATCTCATAAATGAAATCCTTGCTCTTGCTTTTCACCATCGTTGTTTCCCGTGACTGAAACATTGAAGCGAAGCACATCACAGAGGAGAGAATCAACTTCCTGTTTACACGAGCATCACACATGGCCATTGTACCTGGATCAAGTCATAATGTATATTTGTAGGTGTACTAGAATGGGCACAGATGACTTAAAACAACCAAAACAACCAAAACTTCCATCTGACAGAGAAGGTTTTTATCTGAAGTGTATCTGTATATTAAATATTAAAGCGCAATAATATGGATGATGAGTAGTGTAGTGTGCAGGTAGTCTGAGGGAAACCCTAACCCTGAGGGGGAAACCGGGGGCCACTGGGGACCCTGGGGGTTTGGTGTATTTTATCCTCAAATAAGACGAGCTCCAATTCATTAGACTGATGTGAGGTGAGTCAGTCAGAACGGTTGATGACACTGCTGAAACGTTTCCTCTGGCTACTGAAAACAAGCCGATTTAATTTCCAAAAGGATGTGGAGCCTTCAGGGAAACTGCACTGTTTCAGCACTTAGGCATCACTGTCAGAAAGTGCCAACAAACACTTGCCAGCAGAGCAACTTCCCCCCCAAATTAAAATTGCGTCCTGAGTTTGATTCAGCACTTCTTCACCTCCAGCTAAGCTTCCATTTCAGTGTCACTTCTTAGCGCCACTGACCCATATTAGCCACTTCAGCATTGGAGATCACCACAGGGAGAAAACAGTACATTTCATTTTTTATACACCAGCTCAGTGACGACCTGTACACTGTGCATGGTCCTCCAGCACCTGAAGGGGAACGAGCAGCACCTCACACTCGGGCTTGGAAACGAATCATTTTAAGAATATAATTGCAACTTGAGACAACATTTGTAAAAGGACAACAGCTGCAGAACGTCTGACCAAGGATTGATAGTTTTTTGTCAGTAAGGGCATTTCATATCTTTAAGTTGTCATCCTTGTACTAGAATATGAAACAGTTTATATTATGATGGTGTCAGTAATGCTCGGTCACTTTTAAATAAATCTATATAAAGTGATCAGTGAAGTGAAATTCTTTTATAAAATCTTAAAATAACAGTTTGATTATTTCCAAAAAAAAATATCCGCCCCCTGCCTCCAACAACAAACCAGACAATTGTGGTTGTTTAAGTTACTGACACTTAGAACCCGTTTACACATGGCATTAAAATGTGTTTTGTGTGATGTGACTACACCGGGACAGCTCCTGAAGTACAGGTGTGAATACACCAGAGACACGTTGAGGACGGATTGTTACCCGACCTGCCAAACCACTGCGGGAGGTGGTGGGAGACGCACTGTGACCACACTGAACAGAAATGTAAATGTGAGCACATCGAACATGAAAGCAGCAACACAGTCTCACATCTGGACTTACAGAGGCAGGACTGGACCAACATCTCCAGTGTGCCATGATATCAAAGATATGTCAAAGAAGCAAACTAGTGATGGAGGTTCCTCTGAGGTTTGAAGTCATCCATCCATCTGTCCATTATTTATTTATACTAGTTATCCTTCAAGGGTCGTGAGGGGAGCTGGTAAACTGGTAAACTAACTATACCACATCTTTCTTATTGTCAACAACTCACAACAAACCAACAGTGAGTGTAAGTGTATTTAAAGTCTGCTGTGTGTTATTCCCTTGTGCCTTACAGCTCTAGTGTTGTCCAAAAACTATTAAAAACACATTAACAGTAAACCACACTGTTAGACTGAGTGATGTTCCTTCATCACCACACACACACACACACACACACACACACACAGACTGCTTGTATCCACTCACTCCCCATTACACCATCCTGCTGACACACACACAAAACAGTCCTTAAACAAACATACACTTTCTCCAGTTTGAGGAACGATGATTGAGGTTAATATAAATATGTGCCAGTGATACAATTCCACACAATCCCTAAAATAGTTTGAGATGGAACTTGATCTATATTTAGTTTGGTCTATGGGCGTGTGGGCTCAGCTAAAATGCATTGTGATAGAATTGTATTCAATATCAATACAACAATGGTGGTTATGCATGATATTGGACTTTTTGCCAATAGTCGATATGCCGATATATCAGGAGTGTTTGGGACAATCACCAATACTAATATTTGACCCTTTGCCCGACTCATTTAGTGTCTGTCGTAGTAAAATTAACATATTTCTTAATATAACTCAAAGAGGTAGCTGTGTATCACCCTGCAGTGAATAAAGTGCCATTCTTCAGCGTGGTTTAATGTGTTGTTGGCGTAATGAGCTAATCCAAGCTAAAGGAGCTAGTGGTCTTCGGTGGTCTCCTTACTACGGTTCGGGGGTCTGCCAGCTTGGTTGGTAACACTGCAGACATCATGACTTGGATGTGGGGAGTTCTAACGTTACTAGTTGTTGCAACAGCGTGCGAAAAAACCCACAAAGTCTGCTAGGCCAAAAAGAACATTAATTAAAATTGATGCTGTTAATAACACATTCAACTGACAGCAACTAATATATATATGTATATATATATATATATATATGTATATGTATATGTATATATATATATATGTATATATATATACACATATTTCTATATATGTACATATATATAGATATACACATATATGTATATATGTGTATATATATATACATATACACAATTCCTCTTACTGTCAACTCAATTGGATTAAACTTGTCAGTATGATGGTAAAACTGATGGTGCAGTGGTGATAGGAAAACTAAACAACCCTTGTCTCCATTCCACCGTGGAGTGGGTTTTTAGGCCACAAAGACCAGTTGAAGCAACATTTTTTACGCTTATACAAATAAATAAATATACACATAAATAAAAAAAGACAATAACTGTTGACAGTGAGAAAATTGTTGCAACCTGAGCAGTTTGTTTTTGGATGTTTTTTGGGGAGCTGATGGTGGATGAGTGGTCGAGCTAGTCGTCCCTTTTTGAACCGGAAGGTGAGTGAATGGTTATGAAAGAAATGTGACAGAAAACATGTAGATGCGCTGTTAACATATAGCGCTAGTGATGTAAAAATATGTCCTCCAAAACTGTAGGGGGAGCCTCGTATAGAAAAAGGCGAAAAAGCCTCCAGACTTGCAAAGTTGTGCTTTAAACGGGTGAGTGAATGGGTGAGGATGTGAATGGCAGAACTATGTAAAGCAGCTGTGCGTTGTCATCATGATTAAAAAAGCCCTATATAAATATAGAGCATTTAACAACGCAGCGCAGGCTCCAACACAGTGAGGAGGTTGAGGTGTGCAAACACAGCGAGCTGCGTCTCCCTCTCATTCACACACACACACACACACACACTGCACAGCAGATCATTCTGCAGTAATCTGCTGCAAGTGCGAGGCGACTGTATATATCAAGGCTTACGGCACATGATATTTTCGACAGTGAATTAGCTGCTTTGGCACGTGTGTGTGTGTGTGTGTGTGTGTGTGTGCTCAATGACTGTTACTGGCCCCCTACGACGAGAGAGGACAGCGTAGATCACTCAGAGGTTAAACGCTTTATTTCTTGACATGTCATCAAATATAGTATGGTCTCCCTCTTTCCCTCTTTGTACTCTCTCTCTCCCACTCTCTCTCTCTCCTGCAATGGGTGACACAGAGAACGAAAGCTCTGTCGCAGCATTATCCACAGAGGGGGAAGGGGCACCCTGGTGGATATAATGCCTATAGCGCAACAAAACCACCAGAGTGGGAGGGGGAAGGAGCGAGCGAGCGAGCGAGAGAGAGAGAGAGAGAGGTGCTGAGGATTTTTGAAAACTGCCAAAGTGTGCATGTGTGTGTGTGTGCACACTTGTATTTGTTACCTCTGTAGGACATTCTCTGGCATCAGCACTGACCTTGGAGACCAAAACCTGGTCCGAATGAGGCAGAACCTCATTTCTGGGGAACTAGTCAAGTTTAGGGCTAAGATATGAATTGTGGTTAGAGTTAGGGTTAGGCATGAACCCATTATGGTCAAGGTTAAGGATAATAATTGATTTAGGCTGTGCTAATGAACTGAATAAGAAGAATAGCTGTGTGTGTGTGTGAGAGAGAGTGTGATTACAGCTGGTTGTCATGTTGTGCAGCAGGAGTGTTGCGATCCTGCAGTGACGCTGCAGTCTAGCACCAGGCTCAGTCGTCAAGGTTGGAAAAAATCTACCTACTGCATAAATGATATCAGGGACAGGAGGAACACGCTAGCTTTAGCCTCTTTCATACTAAAAGTATTGGGTGCAACTAACAATTATTTTCCAAAAACTTAAAGGAATCAGTTTTAATGAAAGAAGAAAATATTCACATAAAAAAAATCAGATAAACTCATTTTAATAATGAAAAAAACAACTAAAAAAAACAAAAAGAAGGTTCAGGCTGTCACTTTTGAACAAATTTATGCTGACATGGAATTTGTTTGAATAAATTAAAAATTAAAATCACCCCTCCCTAAAGTTGTACTGATTGTTACACTGTTTACGTTCATATAGCACTCAATAGAGTAGGAGGGAATACACACTGAACATCACTAACAACAGGAGGAAGCTCTGGTAGCTTTTAAATAAAATGCAATAACGTTCCATTGGTTCTATTTTAAAACATAGAGCTGTCAGACTGATGATTCTTTTTGTTGACCATATTTCCTGTGCATGAGAACAAGCTCCCTCTGCAGGATCCAAGGGGTACTACTTCAAACGGTCTATGAGACTGCAACATGAATTCCAACAGGTCATTACAACTTGAACCGTAATACATCATATTTGAAATAAGTTTATTTGACTGTATGTCAAATAAAAAGTGACAGTTCTCACTAATCATGATCAGAGCTGAAACTGGCATCGTATATAGTCGCATATATACTTGCAATTACTATGATTTGCTCAAAGTTACCATTCAATATGAGCCTCACTTTTATTTTCATTGTATTTATGGCTTTAGTTTAGTGAAGGAAACAGTACAATAGTACAACAGTACATTTCATCTTTAGTCCCTGAACAGATGTTAAAAAGTCACAGTCTAACACAGAGAACTTCTGCCTGCTAAACTTAAATATGGGAGTTCACCTTCATGTGGGTGACATCACACTAGCAGCACCTGCACAATCTCAACTGTTCATATCACAGCGTTACCGGCCGTAAACATCCATGACCCAAATCTCTCTAATGTACGTGAAGTGAATGTGTGTACAGTGTGTGTGTGTGTGTGTGTGTGTGCGCGCCATTGTGAAGGTACTTGTTTCTCTCCTTTTTTTGATCGGGAATTACCATTACACCAAGAAGGGGGGGGGGGGGGTAAGAAAGGGGGAATGTGTGTGTGTGGATGGATTTGCTTACAAAGGAACACCATTCTCGCTGAGATGTCCTCCTGAATGAGGCGAGCTGAGACGTACGACCAGATCAATAAACGGATACGGGCATCATCCCGTCCTGCTGAGCTCAGCACAGAACGCAAGAGAGGGGCAGGGGAGAAAAAATTAGGGCCCCCCCCCCCCCCCATACGGCCATCCTGTTCTTCTCCTTCTTCTTTTACTACTGCTTCTTACTCCGAATGCATTCCCAACACGACCCCCCCCCACACACACACAACCATAGCACCTCCCATCTGATCATCCCCCTCCTCTTTCTATCCCTCTCTCTCTATCCCTCCTTCTCTGCAGCAGACTAGAGCGCAGTCAGCTACTACAGGGACTGCAGTGTTACGCTATAGCACAAGCAGAGAGTTGGGGGGGGCATGTGGGCTGGGGGGGGACTGAATAGTGATAATAAGCAATCCAGCACTCAGCTCTGAAATCGTGGTAATAAAGCAGCACGAGCTGTCAGTGGTGACGACGGGGGAAAGGGGGGAGGAGACGAGGGAACAAACCGTAGAGTAAAGAGAGGACACTTGCTTTCCTCTGCGTCCTTTACTCCAACACTTACTGCACAGATTGATCTTTTTTCTTTTCCATTGCTTTCGACCCACTATCATTACCATTATCTGCTGTTTTGACTGGATTTTGGTGCACCTGACAACAGCTGCTGCTGCTGCTGCTGCTACTGCTGCTGCTACTGCCGCCGCCGCCGCTGCTGCTGCTGCTGTTACTGCCGCCGCTGCTGCTGCTGCTGCTGCTGCTGCTGCTGCTGCTGCTGCTGCTGCTGCACTGGCCACCCCTCTCCACCACTTCCAAAGTATCTCTGTCGCCGTGTTGGCACCAAAACTATTGACTGCAACATTTTCAAAGTCACCTAACCTGTCACACCAATACTGCCCCCACACCACCTCAATTTTTCTTTCCTTTTTTTTAACCATCACCCCCACCCATTTGGTTCTTCGATCGCTTATTTGGCTGCCATTTAATTTTCTGACTCGTCCAGTTTTCTGCACGATAAAGCAGCAGGACCAGATTTTTTTCATCCATCCTTACAAGTGAAACGCAGCTGCAGCAAAGAGGAGTGTCTGAGACACTGCAGATTCACACCTGCAGTACGAGCTTTTATGTCTCCATCATTTGCCGTGAACCTGCTGTGAGGAGCCGACGCGCCTCAGGCACCTGGTGGAACCTCCGAGCATCCCCACTGACCCAGAGTGCAAACATGCATTTAACTTATTACAAGCCTTTCATTGTTCTGTGCATTTGCTGCAGTAAGACATGGGATTGGGTATTCACTGTGTTCTGTGAAGGGTTCCAACCACATTACACTGGACCAAGCAGCACAGCTCACCACGGTGTGGTTTCTCGCTCTAGTATTCATTTCTATGGTGAGGTATGTGAGTCACCATGTGATGATCCCTGCATCAGGTTTCATTTGTGTTCTTTTAAATGGTCACTGGCTGAACTTTGGTTCATGGAGCACAAGTGAGCTTGTAACATGTCACACCTAAGACCAGAGTGAAAACCAGGGACACAGCAGTTAATGTTGCTGCTTTGGGTAATTATAAAATCCTTCATTTGGATTCACTGAAGGAACACAAACTTTGTGATTTTTGGAGGTCTCCAAACTGCTTCGTGTCTATCTCGGGAATGGAGCACTAGACACAAATCCAGTGTGTTTTTCTCTCAAATAATGATGATTTTATGAAGCAGTAACATGAAACCTGATTATACAGATATTTATTTATACTGTTTGTGTCACCTGTGCTCTTGCATGGTTTGGGTAAAGTGCTGCAACTAAATGATACATCTCCTCCTCCATTCACTTAATCGATGTAAGAAAAAGGATGATAGTGTGGATAACTGTTTCCCAAACCCCCACATGAAATACCCACACTCATGTGGTGCTTAAGTGTGTGTCCAGAGTGACTTAAGTCAATACGCTGTCTCTGTGTGTCCACCAGAGTCCACAGAAAATACACCTCAACACAAAATGAAACGGCCTCTGGCTCTGCAAACCACCGTGGAGTTTTTTTTAGAGACAATTAAGCAGAGGAAGGCCTGAGGAAACGCAGGTGAGAGGTGGAGGACTGAACACACGGGATGAAAGTGAAGAGGGAGGAGGGAGGAAATAAAACATTAGGAGAAAGAGGGTCAGTATCAGGAAGAGTAAAGATGTGTCTACTAGTGTCTTCTACTTCTCCTCTGCCTAAAAGAGCTTTTATTTTCCCCTAATTTGAGTTACTTTTATCCAACCTCGATTGATAAAAGTGTTTCCTGACAGTTTTGTCTCGTCTGTTACCTCCACGTCTCTGACTCATGGAGAGACACCATGTCTGTGTCTGTGAGGGTGTGGGGTTGTGATTAACTTTGTGTTACAATATCTAGTTGTATGAAAAGTGCTGAATAAATCTAAACTCTGATGGACTGACATGAGAATTCTGAGTATGGACTGACAAAAATGTTTGGAGAGAAAGAGAAGCATGAATCGCTCTGCAGAAAATCTGCTTCCCTCTGAGTTCTTCAAGCACAAAGTCCAGAATGACACAATAGGAGTGGATGGATGAGTGATACCAACAATGATGACATTATCAAATATGCTGCAATAATTAATATAATATAAAACAAACATTATGTTATACAGCGAAGGCTGAAGAGTAGAAAATGCCTTTAAAAAAGGTGATTCATCATGTTTGCCACTGCCTGTCATTAATCCACTGTCACCTTCTACTTCAGCCAATTCACTTGGCATCACCTGTGTTGAGCGCCACCATGAGGAGACATTCATTAGTGATGCTGGTGAGTCACATAAGCAGTGAAATGTTTTTAGAGTTCTGTATTTTTCAAAATGAAACGTATTAACAGATAATCATGTAAACCTTCTGCATCATCACATCTTCTTTCACAGCAGACCATCTGCCTCCATCTTGCTCTACATGCTTTGTGTCCTCTTCCGAAAAGTGCGCAGCTTCACAGCAAGTTTTAATGATGTGGCGGAGAGGCCAACTGGAGGCTAACAGTTGGATCACCAGAGCTGAACTCGGATCCATCAAATCTTTTCCCTGAGCAGCTTTATGTAAAAAAGCAAATGTTAAGTGTGTGAATGTTGATCAGGACATTTTATGGAACTTCTTCATCTTCCAGACTTCATGTCACAAACTGTGCTGTATCTTCACAATTATCCACTCCAGCATCCTCACCCTCACCTTCCACTTTGCTACATGAAGAGCAGACACTAGTGTTTGACACGCAGCCTTAAATTCATATTAGCAAAATTCATTGAGAAAATCAGTAAGTTTAGGTCATGGAACACAGGTGTTGTTGTGTCAAAGCTGTCTCATTATTTAGTTGTTTGGTGACTTTGGTGTCTGAAATCATTCAGTCAGACGTACTTGAGTCATAGAAACTTAAGACCAGCAGCTACTTTGTCACCATGAGCTAAAAACACTCATTTTCTCAATGGGCTTTGGTGCAAGAGAATAACCAGTTCACACACTTCACTTTCTGACTGTGTGCAGATACTGTTAAGATAGTGTAGACATAAGCAGGGGCAGATTTTATTTAACACCCCACTGTGTTTGTCCTTGTTTTCAGTGAGAGTGAGCCTCCGTGTCCCAGGCTGGGTCTCGACAAGGCGGCACGCTTGGTTGCGCCCTCGGCAAAGTCAGTGCAGACAATGTGTTAATGGATCAAACAGCCACACTTCAAAAAACCTGAACTTTCCCTTTCAAGTGCACACCAGCCATCCCTGATGGATGCTGGAGGAAAAGCAGTGTTTTATAGCAGAACTATTCCTCACTGCCTGATGATTTTTATGTGTTATATGAAATCCTGGGTTATTAAGATGAAAAGAGATATGTGGAACCATTTACACTGAATAGGAACAGATTAAGGAGACAAGTGGATTAAAGACAGTGCAGCATTTTGCTGGAGAAATCGTTTGGCACACACATGAAGACAGATAAGGGACAGATGAGGGACAGATGAGGGACAGAAAGAGAGAGAGGGGCATGAGCGGGAGAGATGAAAGGGAGAAAAGAGGTGATGTGACTTTCTCACGCTGCAGTGAACAGCGAGTCAGCCCTCAGTGCCTTCACTTCCATCCACATACAGCTTGAGGAACTTTACGCGCAACAGCACGTACAACTGTGCCAAATGAAAGAAGGAAAGAACGAGTGGACAGCTCTGTGGCCACTCACCCGGGCGTATTTGGAAGAGTAGGGGTCCTCGAACAGCGCCCACATGAAGGGCTGCCACACCTCCCACCTCGTCGCCCTGCGGCCGTCCTCCTGCATGCACAGCCGCTTCAGGTCGCCGTCCGCGCCGCCGGTGAGCGCCGGGTCATCCTCAGGTGCGTCCGGCTCGGGGGTCTCGAAGCTGTCCAGCGCTTCCTCGGCGTCGCGATGCTGCCGGTAGTTCATCCAGCAGCACGCCTCCACGTCCGTCTCGTCGATGCCCCAGAAGGCGAGCTCCTCCTCGAACAGCGGGCCGCACACATCGTTGGGGCAGTGGAGCTTCCCGGTGCGGTAGTAGTTGAGGATGAAGGCGAAGGTGGCCGGGTGGCGATCGAAGAAAAACTCGTCGGACTTTGGGTCGTAGTCGAAGTTGCTGTAAGCGTCGGGCTCGGTCAGCCAAGACAAGCGCGTCCCTGGCAGCGTCTTCAGGGTGCTCCGGTAGGTCTCGTGTCGGATCCCGCCGCAGTTGATCACGATCTTCTCGCTATCTGACGCCGAGCAAGTCATGGCTGCGCTGGAGCATGCTTCGGTCGGTGCGCCTGACTGCTGCAACTGCTGCTGCTGCAACCACTGCTGCTGCTGCTGCTGCTGCAACCACTGCTGCTGCTGCTGCTGCTTCTGCTGCTGCGCTCCTCCATCCACCACCTGTCCTGCTCGGTAGGCTTCTGTTATACTGTCCCGACCTGGAATCACAGGACCAACTGAAAGGAGGGACAGAGGAGGAGAGGGAGGAGAGGGAGGAGGAGTCTGTCTCAGTGTGTGTGTGTGTGTGTGTGTGTGTGTGTGTGTGTGTGTGAGAGAGAGAGAGAGAGATAGAGAGAGAGAGAATATGTTGGATGCGGATTTTATGAATCAATACAGGCTGCTGAATGGCTGGTTGTCTGTCTGTCTGTCTGTCTGACTGACTGACTGACTGCATTGATATCACTGCATCATTTCACGCAATTCAAAGTATAATTCGTGTGTTTGTATGAGATACCGACGCATAGTCAGCAGCACCCCCCCTCCCCACACATACACACACACACACACACACACACACACACCTCCTTGCTCTCTCTGTTTACATAGCCACGAGTGATCTGAAGAAAAGAGCTGATGGGAACAAAAAGAAAAGCTCATGTAAACATGCCAGTTCTAAAACTCTGATCCCATAGACCATTTGAAACATGTCCTTCTGCAGCAGAGCGCTGGTACATGCAGTCATTCTGATCAGTGTTCATAGAAACACTGGAAACAGAATACTATACTAGCTCTACCACTGCACCAGTGTAACACCCACCACGACCAGTAGGGGCACAAGAAAAAAACACAAGTGTAAACCACTGTATATGTGTGTGTGTCTGGTAATATATTATTTTGACCCAGGTGCAAATCTTCACTGTTTAGTTTAAAGGATTGACATTTCTGATCATGTTAAACATTTAGATTTTAGATTTTATCAGAAAAAAATCATTTTAGTGAAGCGTAGTTTATCCTCACTGTAGTATATAGCACTTAGTCTTGATGACCACTCAAAGCTGCTCCAGTTTTGCCATTCACACCCATTCACTCACGCTTTGTGTATACAGTATGTGCAGCACGTTTTTCTATCACACATCTTTTAAGTGTCTTGCCCAAGGACACGTTGGCATGTAGACTAAGGGAGGTACTCTACAACTACAACTGTGACTTGTTCTGCCACTAATCCACCATCACCGATGTGTAATGTAATCTGTTGCACACCTCCTAATCCTAATCGCTGTATCTCTACATGCGCCATGTGAGCAAAGAAAGCGTCTGAAAGGAAACTGTTGAAGATGAAGTTTCTGTGGAATTCTGTTTCACACCACTTCCTCCTTGTGTCACCGGACTGAATGAAGTGTTGTTGGGGTCAAACCTTGTCAAACCTGGTATTAACATCTTCTTCCAAGCAGGATGTACACAAGGAGAAGCAATGCTGCACTCCACACTCTGAACTTCTCAATCACATTTTGAGGTATTAACTTCCGTCATTGACGATCCAATCACATGTGCGTAGCTATGAATATGACTCTTCATATGTGGCATCAAAAATGTCTCCTGTGAACACATGAAATTGGACATTTCTAGGATACATATCCAGTTAATTAGTATAAGTTGATCTGATTCAGTAATGGAGCTGTTCGTCAAAGTAAAGCGTCCTTATACAGTTTGGTGAAGATGGGCTCTAATGCTTTTCCATTATACAGTTCTAGCATGTGGTTTTCCATTACTTCATTGAACCTCCTCACTGTGGGCGGGGTCTAGCACAGCTGTATGAAACACGACACAAACACACAAAACAGTGACGGGTAAAGTTCTTTTCCGAGTCCTGAATCATTAGAATCAGTTAATTAAGATTAAGATTTGTTCTGTTAAATATTAAGATGTTTTAAATGTACTTGCTAATTGTTGGAGATTAACGCGTGTTTGTGATTTTGTAAGACTTTTAAACTGATGTTAAGGTCGATGTTGACATTTTAATATCGGCTCCGCTCACTTGGAACCTGACAGGTACTAAAAACAATAAGCGGGTCCAGGTACTATCACTTATGGAAAAGTGAGTCGAGTCGATTTGAGCCGAGCCAAGTAGTGCTACAACTGTATCATGGAAAAGCGCCCTAGCTGACAGGTTGATGGTTTAGATGATGTTTACTGGGGATGAGCGATAATATACTCAGTATTGATAATGGTCCGATACTGGTCAAAATCACTAGACTGGATATCAGACAGATGAAAATGAAAAATCTGATGCAATCCAGAAATCCTTTATATATTGCGTGCTTCATTATGCACATTATGCATTATGGACTGTAAAAATGTCAACTAAAAATCAGGAACAGCATTTTAGCTGAGTCATTTTGAGGGGTGGTGGGAGAAGAATATTATATTTATTTCATCTAGCGCAAATGTGTTGTTAACAGCTTCATAGTTTAACAGCTTTAAAATGACTCCATCGAACCATATATCATTATCGGTTGATACTTGAGTTTGTGATGTCGGTATCGGACAGGAAACCGTGCTATCGTGCCATCCCTAATGTTAACACAGTGAAACTATAACTGCACATCTGGTACTTAAGCTTATCTTGTGCACTGTATAGAGTAAAAAGTAGTGACCTGCAGCAGCTCAGAGGACATCAGGTGAGGAGGCGGAGTCTAGCGCATCCTGAGGAAACATTGCATTCATGCAGCTCAGGATTGAGACCTCATGGGTCTGCAAACAACCTCTGAAAGTGTTTCTGTGATCGGATTTGAAGAGGCATCCAAGATGGACTGGTAGGGTTCTCAGAACCTCAGAACTTAGTTTGAACCACCAGTGATCGGATCGTACAGGAAGGATGGGTCAGGTCTGAACACGGTCATAGATCCCAAGAGAAACTTTTCTCCAACCTAGATTTACTGTTAGAGGTCTAGGACTGAGCAAGCACTCTATACCTGTGATTGATGTCAAACCAAAGGAGCTTTTGGGACATAAGCAGCAGGACTTAAACAGACAGATATGTTTTTAACCTCAAAATGTAACATTTCCTTTGTGAAAGTTAAATTATTGTTAGCAGTTAAAAAGGAACTGAGATACTAGTGGCAGTGAATCTCAACACTGTATTAAAGAGTTGGGATGTTGCTGTGAATAAAAATGAGTCTCCTTTACCAAAGCTCTCCGATCTGTCCTCTCTGTGTGACCCCCCCCCTCCACCACCTCCACCACGCTGCATCACTACTCCCTTCCTCCACACTGTCTTTCAATCTACTAAAACACTCAGCTCAATTAGAATGAAGAAGGAGGGATATGATAGAGTGTTTCACGCCCACCGTCCGTTCGTCCGTCCATTCTCTCTCTCTCCCTCCCTCCCTCCCTCTCTCTCTCTCTCTCTCTCTCTCTCTCTTTCTCTCCCTCTCTCTCTTCCCCATTCCAATATCGTCCCTCCAACAGCAAGAGAGAGAGAGAAGGAGGAAGAGAGCGAGAGAGAGAGGTCAGGAGCAGAACGAGTATTGCTGAGCTCCACAAAATGAGAAAAAGACTGCAGACCATCAGATCATTAGTGGTCTCCCATTTCCTCTCTCTCTCTCTCTCTCTCTCCCTCTCACTGTGTATTCTCTCCATTTCTTTATCCTCCTCCCCTCATCCTCTCCCATTGCTTGTCCTCCCCCACCCCCACCCCCACCCCCACCCCAACCCCCCATCCCACCACCTCCACCCCCTCCAGTGCAGAGCTAATGTGCTGTGTCGGTCCGTTGAGAACAGTCTGCAGCAATGTGCTCTGCTGTATTGGGTCCACCTCTACGTCACAGGAACACAAACACACACACACACACACACACAGAATGTAGGGTGCCATGGCCTCAGTTAGTGGAATACCCTAATCTACCATTCAAACTGATGCACCAAGTCTAGTTTAGTGAGGTTATCCACTCCAGCCTGACTGATGGTAAAATATGTCTAAATCTCCAGCATCATTCTGACTGTATGTTCACCTGTGCGTGTCTGTTGTTGTACTGTTGTTGTTTTTGTGTATACTGGATGTGTTTGAATGGTCACTGACAAACAGATGTTCTTATCCAGACAACGTCAAAGTTGGCACTGCACACACTGGTGCTCATAAGTAAATCACCTGCTGAGTTAGGCCAAGCAAACCGTTAACAGATGTGTGATTAAAGTGACACTCCTGTCATCGCCTGCACTGGCACCATTGAATTTATGGATTCCGGGTTGTCAGTTTGGAGTATGAGTGAAAACACAAAGATGTTATCAAAGAAGTGTTTCACAAATGAATTCTACTCCTAAAAAATGGGTTGTTGGGATCAATTCTTCTGGGAAGCAGCATACAGATGTTACTTCACAAATACTATAGAAAGGCCGAAAAATAAAATACTTTGAAATTGTTTTCATATCAGGTATTTATCAAGGGTTTTTGGGACTATTTAAATTCCCTCCTCTTTGTGAAGTTACTTAATAAGACATTGATTGCATTTTAACTTTTTATTTTCAGCACATACATATGATCTCTGCTTTGTAACACAGCGCAGCGCAGGCTGATGTGTTGTTGCTGTCCATGGTGCTGAAAGTGGATGCAAAGCAGAAAAGAACTGGAGCCCTCTGCTTCCATCACCAGGAGTAGCACTGACACCAGTCCTTCAGTCTGGGAAAATCCTTTTAATATTTGGTTGAAACAGGTTTTTGAGCAGTGGAAATGTGTTTAATCAGCAATCACTCCCCGGGACCAAATAACTGCAATGCATGTGGATTTTTATTGGATTTACAGTAGCTTCGATCAGCATTAGTGGGAATGCAAGACCGGGGTGAGAGTGCTAAGATATTTGTCTGCTTCATTTTTGGCAGCGATGCAAATTCCTGTGTAAATGCCGCTCCAACAATAATCATCATTTGGCCATTAGATGTGAATATTTTTTTAGCAAATCTGGACTGTGCTCATCTGACTCAATTTAACTTAATTGTAATAGCAACGTAAAATCTTGAGTTGAGATTGGATGAGAGACCAAAAGTGAAAACATTCCAAATAGTAACAATTGCAGGGCAGAGATGGGATCATGTGACTGGAGTCGTGTACAGAAACTTCTGTGCCGAGTATGACTGGAGGTCCCAGGGTCAAGATAGAAGATGCCTACAAAGGTGATTGAGAATGACAGAGCTGAGTTCCTGTGGGACTTAGATCCAGACGGACAAACAGGTAGTGGTAAGAGAAGAAGCAGAAGAGACAGTGATAAAAGGCGTGGCAGTACCAAGCAACAGCAAGATAAAGAAGAAGGAACATGAGAAGTTCAAGAAATACCAACAGGGTTCCCAAGTTTTTGAAAATCACCCCAAAATAGACATGGGTCATTGAAAGAAGTTAAGTTGATATTTAGGTAAATGTCCATGTTTGTTACAGCGCCACCTACTGTTTCATGTCCTACATTGCTTGATGTACATAGTCTAGGCCTACGCAGGACAACGTGGAGTCATAATTACTAGCATTGTTGTGGACACTGTTCACTGTCTCTTTCTGCCGTTGACATTAGATTACATGCAGAACAACGAGCGAGTAAAGTTAAGTTAGACAGACCAAATGATGTGATGCCTGGGAAATGGAAAGTCCTTTAAAGAGGAACTAAACCCCTGTTCTGAAGCTGACTCCGCCCAATGCCTGATTTTAAAAATCTACAAAAAGTGGGCAGGGCGTTATCGGTGAGTGGGGGTGGGGTGAGTGAGCACCGCAGGGGGCGTGACGATCAAGTGGCTGTAATTCACTTGCTGTGTTATTTACAGTGGCAGCTTAGAGCTGCATTTAGTGCGAGACACACACATTTCAATAAGTTTACACACTCACACGACACACATGACATTTCCCACGCTGATAAAGTGATAAAAGTCACCACAAATAAATGAATAATCTATGAATCGATGATGCAAAGGCAGATTGCTCTGTACGAGTAAAATAGCAAAACTTCTTTTGAACCCCCTGATTCTGTCGTGGTCTCTTTCACTTCTTGTGGACAGTCCTTATAAGGGCGGCTACTTCAGGCCTCAGGTCTTTTGCCAGCTCAGGAAACAAAGTTTCTGACAGAAAGTGAAGTAAAAATATGTGTGCACCAAAATGTGTAACCTATTTTAAAAAGAGTCGTGAATAAAATGTGTAGTTCTTCAATAAAATATGTCAAATGTGAACAAAATTATTCCTAACACTGGTGGGCAGCAGCTGATGCAGCCTCCACAGTCTGACATCATGCATGCTCGGCTACAACCACTAGTGGTGCTCAAGCCCAGCATATTTTGACTTTTTAACAAATGTAATTTGACTCTTTTGAATCAAACAACGGTGAATAATATGTTATAAAACCAGCTCCTCCTCTAATCCCGCCTGTGACAAACATCTGCTGCCATTTCCTGCACAGCCTCATTTCCCTTTTAACCGGGCATGAGTGATGACTCGCTCACGGTTGTTTGTTGTCGTAAGCAGTCGCACACTCGTGAACGCGGGCTCTCCTTCACTCACTCATTATTCACAAGTGCACACACCCACTTTTACAAACACAGATGTATGCACAAATCCTCAAAGAGACGGACAATGCATCAGCACATGTAAACACACCCACTCAGTTAATGAAGTTAACATGCTGACTAAGGCTGCACAGAGCTCTTTGCAGGATGAGAGTGAAAGACGAGGGCACACGTGCACATACATGCAAAGTCAACCTGCATACATCACTCTTTGTTTTGACATTGCACCAGTACAAGGACGAGTAAAAGTCACCAGAATAACGTAAAGCACTAATAACTTTGTGAAGGTTAGATTAAAGGGAGAATTGTGTTTTTTTAAGTATGGTTCTATAAGGCACTGACACATACAGTAAGTCAGCAATCTTATATACAGCTGACTGCGCTCTGTGAGCACTAAGCAGGCACTCACTGAGAGAAAACATGGCTGCCAGTGGGGGACACCAGGAAAAACATATTTTAATATAAAGCAGTTACATGTAATGGTGCTTTTCCAATACTCGACTCTACGTTGTTTTATACACAACACAAACACACAAACACACAAACACACAAACTAGTGATGGTCATTGTTTTCAGTGCACTGAATCATCATTAGAATCACAGAATCGGTCAGTACTTCCCACATGACCAGAGCACAGTCACTGAACTGAAGTGGTCGTGATTCGGCTTCCAGCAGTGCTGTTACTAAATACACCAGACACCTCTGTTAAATATTGACATTTGAGACATTTCTTTGCTAAATGTTGGGGATTAACGCATGTTTTCAGGATTTTTAAGTCTTTTTGACTGATTAACAGTTCAGCATTGTTCAGTTTGATTCCTGTGTTGGACGTCGTGCTCATGACGACACTCTCTGACCAACCGTTAAGCAATTTTGATTGCAATACACATTTTAAACACTAGATGCATAGCTTGCATTTAGCCCCTTTAAATGTGAATAAATAAAAAAAGATCACGTGTCGCCTGCACACAGGAAGTGATTTGTTTTATGATGAAGGCAACATCAGCATTCTACTAGTAATGGGAGGTGACTGCAAAAATGTTATATTATGACTGAATGCGCTCTGAGGTGCATCAGTATTTACACAGCAATAAGTTCAATTGCATTTTGTTAAAAGAGGTGGGACACACTCTTATTTATTTAAAATCAAACAAAGACCCAAGCGAGAGTCTTTTAGTTTCAACATCAGCTGATTTAAAAACTGCAGGATGCTCAAGACAAGGACCAGCACGATCCGAAGCCACTGGAAAGAACGAGATTACTACGGCTTCCGCTTCTTTTCAGGAGGTTCCACCCATCATCATTTGTCCAGCAGTGCCTCCAGGAATAAAGACCCCCTCACTCAGGTCTGATAGTATTGCAGGACAGACCCTGTTTACACATAAAGGATGCGGCACACAAAGAATGTTACACATGAATGTTGCTGGAAACTGAAGTTTGAGGTCACATTGTAAACTTGACCAAATTCCATATAGAAAATCAGCCTTTTTAGAGCATGAGGACACAGAAGCAGCTGGTCTTCTGCTGCCTTGTTGGTTACGTTTGTGTCACATCATAAGTAAATCTGAATAAGTTATTTGAAATGCCAAAGTTACAAAGAAACACTCACTGATGGAGGTGACAGTGTTTCAACAATGCTGCTTCTCTGTGCTTCGATGTAAAATAATTGTGTTTGTCAGTAGACTCTGGTGCAGGAAGCGAGTATTTCACAGAAGCAACTTCAATCACATGTCACGTAATGATGTGTCGTTCGTGAACGATTCGTTCAATATGAACTAATCTTTTGTATGACTCGGGAGTAATGAGTCGTCTCAGTGAGTGATTTGTTCATTTTCATGCATTACCTTCTTTTCGCCACATGGCAGACAGTTGCATAAGTTCAGTCAGCAGGACAGGAAACAGAAATGATTAGTTCACGACTCACTCAACTGAGCGTCCGTCCTCAGATCACTTGACAGCTACCTAGTCACTGTTGTGCTGTTAAACAACAATGTCAGGGAGGAAACAGGACACAAGTCACTTGTTGTGGTGTGTATTTGCTTTCCTAGGGTTTCATATGGTTTGAATTGCTTGTGGCATTTTGTCAGCTGAAGCAAACCATGTTGCCTTCAGTGTTAAGTGTTTGAGAACCGTGGTCACAAGAGGGCGACAGTGCCACCCGCTGTAAAAATGAACATAATGAGCGAAATGATTCAAAAAAAGATTTGTTCAATTTACTGTCCGAGAGTAAAAGATCCAAGTCAGTGAAAAGAGGTGAACTTCCCAACACTAATGTCACGGGTCACCTGCTGAGGGACTGTATTTTGTTCAAGTGTGTTTACTAACTCTCCTGTCATTGTAGATCTTGCCATCCCCCGTCTGCCCTGCAATCACCGCATTCCCCTCACCTGAGCTTCCCTGCCCACTTCCACACCTGGCCCTCATTATCCTCATCAGTCTCCCTCTCAAATACAACCCATTCTTATTCAGCCTCTGTCAGCTCGTCATGCCTCATGCCCCGCTCTCGTCCTCTGTGCCCCTCAGTTTAGTTTTGATACTTTAAATAAATATGTTTTTTTGACACAATAAGATGTACATTAGATTGCATGAACTTAAATAGGCGTATAATTGACCAGGTGAGCCTTTTATAGCTAAACCTGAAGAGAGACAGGTGGTATAGTGATGACTATATCCAGTTTTTCCATTCAATTGAACTTTTTTTTATTCAATAAAAGAAAAGGCACATTTCCATGTGTCTCCATCCACTGATGTTAAGCGAATATTGGAGTTAGTTTTGCCAAGACGTGGCAAAATATAAAGTCCAGGTCACCACAGAAGACGGGTCAAAAAGTGCAACTTGATGAATTGTGTATTATTGCTGCTTATGTCTATTATTGTAATAATATTATATATAGAGGCAGAACCTTATTTAATCACACCAGAACACCACCTGCAGGTTCTGTGGATCAGTCGCCAGGCCAGCGTGTATTCTTGTTTAATTACGGGATTCTCTTGCATCAACACTCTTAAAGGGACAGTTTGGGTTTTTTAGTGGAGTCACATGAGGTGCTTGTACACAGCGTATTACATACAGCTGATTGTGCTCTCTGTGCCGAGAAGCACCTGGGGGGCGGAATGCGAGTTCAGCAGAAATATGGCTGCGACCGAAAAAAGATTTAAGCCATTTAACAAAAGGCTTGCTTGGTAAAATGTACCTGATCTTAAGTTTATGCTATATTAGGAATATGTTCTCCACATCAAGTTTGTGTCACTTTGTAAACTGCTCACTCTCCCACACTAAAGTCCACAGAGAAAAAACAATGATCGAAAATCAGTGCCTAAAAGAACAAAGCAACAATTAGGACCCAAATACAGGGTTTCAAAAACTGAAAAAGAGTCTCTATTTAAATATAAATACAAAAAGAAAAAACAATCTAAAGCCAGAGGATGTGGGACAAACAACTGAAACACAAGGAGCAGGAAAACTAATAACTTAACATAGTTCAAATCAAACAAGAACAAACTGGACTGAACTGAACAAAAAGACCTGATAAAGACATTGTTTCGCCGATCTGCTGGGTATTGCCTACGAGCGGGTGCATGTGACGACGGGCTCGCAACTGCATGCGCGCATCAGCGAGCGCACGGCTCCGCAGCGCACGGCTCCGCAACGCATCAACAGGTGATCACAATCGCACTCATTAGGAACGCACAGCAGAAACCCCGGAACAAAATAAGGAGTGAGCATTCAGTCAGTAGCTTGCAACGCAACAAACGGCAGCAGAAGAAACGAAAGCTGAATAACCACAGGAGTAAAACACGCATGGAAGCAGAAAGGATCAAGGAGGCTACCGGTAAGCTCGCAGCTCTTTTCCGGACAGAGATGGACTGATGTTGATGCGCTGTGCGCTTATTGTTTGTATAAAAAAGAAATAATTATGTTTATATTAAAATCGCCTGGATTGTTTTAATTTCGGTTAATGGTAATTGAAAATGTCATGATAAATATGTACAATAATCTTGGTTAAAATATAAAATGTCAGGTTGATTAAGGGCAATGGTTCTAAAAAGTGGAACTAGTTTATTTAATTTATTTATACACTATTTGCCTAATTTAAATGTTTGAATTAAATGTGGGAATATTCATTTGAATTGTTTATTTAAATACTGTACTTCAATTGAACTTTATTTATTTAATGAAATTGTTTTATTTTGTATGTTTAAAGGTTTTTCACCTACAACGACCACCACTTCGTTACTGGTCAATAAACTCAAGAAAGAGAGTGAAATCCTGAGTCTGGTCTATTTTCTTCCCTTATCAAGTGTGGGAAACCATGACGTTGAAAAACACTTGGCAGTGAAAAACCGCCTGTGACCAGTGACCAGTGAAGACTCCACCTGCGGCCACAACCGAGAGGGAAAATACTCCACCTAGGGGCCTGGAGGATCGAGCCTGCTGTCTGTCAGCTGAAGGAAACAAAATGGCAAAGTCACTAGATGATCTGAAAGTGGAGAGGACCACAGCTAAGAGACTTTTCTCCCGTCTTGCTAACAGCATTACGAGGACCCACGCAGAGATGTCCATGGAGGAGTTAAAAGAAAACTTCAAGAAGCTCACATTGGAGAGCTCCAGAGTCATGGAGGCGAATGAAGTAATGGAGGCGGCCTACATAGCAGAGTCCGATGTAACTACTGCACAGGAGCTGAGCGACCCATTGAAAGCCGACCTGGAACAAACGGAGCAGCTTTGTGAGCAGAAGACGAAGGAAGTTAAACTCCTCATTCAAAAGACACTCTGGGATGTTTATGGAGAAAAAGAACTGTCCTTAGCTCTACATGTTGCTGAAGTTGAGTGCAAGAATGTCTCCTCCACCCAGCTAGATGTGACTTTGGAAGCATATGAGTTCATGCTGACTCAAAAAGTTGGTGCAGAAGGCAAAAGAAGCGCACCAAAACTGGAACCGCTGGGCTCCGTCTGCAGAGCAAAGAGACTTCAATGCCCGTCTAGGAGAGCTTGAGGTGCACCTTCCCCAGCTGGTGTCGCGGAAGGCCGCCTTCATCAAAGCAGCAAAGATAAAAGTGGACACTGAAGAGGAACCCCCAGGCCGCCGTGCAGTTGCAGCAATAAAGCTAAAAGCCACAGCCCTACCGAAGTTTGCTGGCAACCAGCGAAGCTACTACAGATGGAGGCAAGAATGGGAGGCTCTACAGAAGCAAGGTGAACCGACTGGCTCCAAAGAAGTGAAGAAATTTCAACTGCTTGATAGCCTCGATGAGAAGATGACCAAAGATCTATGCCTGTCAACATACAACTCATCAGACGATATCTTCCAAATCCTGGAGAACCGGTTTGGGAATCAAGCCAACATCGCTCTCGAGATTGTTGAAGAGCTTCAAGCAACCCCGTCAGTCAGGAGTGGTCAGCCAAGAAAGGTCATAGAGCTCATCCAAACTGTGGAAAAAGCCCTTTATGATCTAAGTGAACTGGACAATGCAGATGCCATAAAGAACCCGATGGTGACCAAAGCCATTGAGGGCAAGCTCCCAGAGACTTTAAAAAAAGACTGGCTCACCTATGCTGCTGTTGAAGGAAATGGTGTTAACCGCCACAACCGCTTTGACAAGCTTATCACGTATCTGAAATCACAGAAGTCCATATATGAACAATTAGATCAGTTAAAAGATGTCGTCGAACCCGCCAAGGAGAAGACCAAGTTCCTAAAGCACGCCAGAACAAAAGCTACCAAGTCCAGCAATGAAACAGTAGGCTGCATCATTTGTGGTGACCCAAAGCACAGAAAGAAATTATACTTCTGCAGAAAGTTTAGGACCAACCTCAAGCCATCAGAGAAGAGGGACGCAGCACAACAACTTGGTGCTTGCAAGCGATGCCTTGAAGTCCACAACGACGACTACTGCAAGAAAGCAACTTACCTGTGTGGGAATTCTGAGTGCAAAGACCAACACCATTACCTTCTCTGTCCAGTTGCCAGATCCCAGCTCCAACGAACACCCAAATCAAGTCCAGTGAGAGCCGAGGGCAAAAGATACACAGAGACTCAAGAAAAGTTCCTCTCCAAACTTACACCAGAGCTGGCGCAGCAGTGTCAAGACGCCTTCTGCAATATAGCGTCCAGGGCATACAACTCCACTGCAGCAGAGCGAGGCCTTCTGGAGGAGAACTTCTTAAGCGAGTACCCAGTAATCCTAATGCTCCTCGACGTCACTGCCAACGATGGACAAAAGATCGGGACCCTCATTGACCTGGCATCAGACACGAACTACATAACACACAAAGCTGCGAGCAAGCTGAACCTGAGAAATGAAGACGTGACGCTGGTGGTTTACGGTGTTGGAGGGATGAAGGTGTCGGTCGCAACAAAGCGCTACCTCCTCAGGATACGTGTCAGCACACCAAGAGGGACCCTCAAGTCACATCAACTAATCTGCTATGGACTTGATACAATTGCTGAAGTTCACAGACATGTTCCAGCTGCCAAGTTGCAGAAAATCTTCCCAGATGTTGCTCTCCAAGACCTTGCAAGACCGAGGGAAATACAACTTCTGATCAGCCACAAAGAAGGGCAGCTGGTACCCCAGAAAGTTTGTTCTGTCGGTGACCTGGTGCTCTGGGACGGCCCGCTTGGCAAGACCGTTGGAGGCACGCACCCGGACCTCTTTGAAAAAGTCACCCTAATGGCCCATACGTCAAAGACGCACTTTGCAAGATCCATGAGAACTGCAGCAGTCAAATATACTGAATTCACCTTTAAGGATCCAGTCTCCTGTCAGTCTCCCAAACATCTGACCCAGTCCAATACAGCCACTAGCAGCAGAGACTTCCTGAAGTGGTGGAAATGGGAAAGCATTGGAGCCGCTTGTGAGCCGAGATGCGGAGGATGTTGTTGCGGAAATTGCCAACCCGGAGGGAAAGAAATGACGCTGGCGGAAGAAAGAGAGATGGAGATGGTGAGAGATGGCTTGACATACGTGAACGGAGACCATCACAGCTCTGAACCACACTGGCACACTAAGTATCCATGGACTGAAGATCCAGCATCTATACCGAACAATAAGAGAGCGGTCGAAGCCACATTCTACAGAATGGAGAAGCAGCTGGCGAAGGAACCAGAATGGAAGATGGCCTACGCTTCACAAGTCCATGAAATGCTGAATCGCAAAGCAGCAGTGAAGCTGTCCCAAGAAGTTCTGCAAAGCTGGACTGGGCCAGTGTGGTACATAAGTCACCTGGTCGCACCAAATCCACATTCAGTCTCCACCCCAGTGAGGAACTGGTATCTTTGCTGCCCTTGGTGACATCCGCAAGATGTACAACTCTGTCTGGCTGGAGGAAAGAGAGGTCCACCTGCACCGGTTTCTGTGGCGTGACACTGAAGATGCTGAGATCAAAGATTTTGCCATAACAAGAGTCAACATTGGAGACAAGCCTGCTGGTTGTATAGCCCAAGTCGCCATGCGAGAGACCGCCAACTTGCCTTCGTTCAGCCATTTCAAAGAGGAGAAACGTGTGCTGGAGGAAGACGCCTATGTCGATGATCTTCTGACTTCTCACAATGACCTCAACCACCTGAAGCGTCTCACATCCAACATTGAGCAGATCCATAAAGCAGGAGGATTTTTCATGAAGCCCTGGGTCTACTCGGATCAAAGTGGGAGGAAAGGGAGAAGATGTGAGAAAATGGAGTCAAAGACCATGATTCTGCCGAACCAGCTCACCGAAGAGGATAACAAAGCCCTAGGCCTCGGTTATACCATTGAAGACGACAAGCTACATGTCATGGTTGCAGTGAACTTCTCCAAGAGGAGGAGAAAAATGCGCCTCGGCCAGGACTTACTGAGAGAAGAAGTGAGAGAACAAACCCCAGACCCACTCACTAGAAGAGAACTGTTAAGCCAAGTCTCTGGTCTTTATGATCCACTCGGCCTTGTGGCTCCAGCGAAACAGAAGGGAGCCATCCTGATCCGAAGAGCTTTTCAAGAAGCAAAAGTGATGTACAACATAGAAGACACCTGGGATGCTGCCTTGTCCAAAGAACTCAGAGAAGATGCCATAAAGCTCCTCCAAGAGTATGCTGATCTGAGCCTACTCCGATTCACCAGAGCTCTCACGCCACCAGATCCAGGAGGAAGACCATGTGCCATCACATTCTCTGACGGCAGTGAGCATGCTTATGGCGCTGTGCTGTACCTAAGATGGAGTCGCAACTATGATGTGGTCGTGAGGCTAGTTGAGTCTAAGGCCAAGCTGACTCCTCTTGACCACAAGGGTGACCCTGTGAAGGCAGAGATGTGTGGAGCGGTCTTTGCAGCTCGGCTGAAGAACTACTTCCAGAAACACTGCCGAATCGATGTGGAGAGGTGGTACCATCTTGTCGACAGCCAAACCATCTTGGGCGCAATACAGCGAGAAAGTTATGGCTACCAGACCTTCTTCGCAAACCGAGTTGGCGAAATCCAGAGCAGCACTGACGTTCGAGATTGGTGGTGGATCCCAGGGTCGGTGAACATTGCAGACATCATCACCAGAGGGGCCAGTCCTGATGACCTAACTGAGGAATCCGAGTGGCAGTCGGGTCCGAAGTTCCTTCAGCTTCCTGAGAGTGAGTGGCCGAAAAAATCAGCAAAAGATGTTGCCGCACAAGCAAGAGACAATATCACAAAAATACAGAAGAAAACTTTTGTCGCAGCACTCACCCGAAGTCAACTGAAAGCACAAGATCAAATCACAATCCAGGAGACAGAGTCCAAGTCCAGAAGACCAACGGCAGTAGCAGCAGTCCAAAAGCTATTGGATGAAAAGCGCTTCAGCAGTCTAAGGCAGCTGGTCGGGGCAATAGCATGGACTTGGAGAGCAGTGGAGAGGTTCCTGTGTGCAAAGGTTGGAGATCAAGAAAAGTGGGAGGCAGAACATTCATCTGGCGTCATCACGGCCAAGGAAAGAGAAGATGTCTTCCGGACTCTATGCCTTGCAGCACAAGAGGGCGTACACTTTCCAAACACAACAACTGACAGACTGGTCGTTTACAAGGACCAAGCAAGCAGACTCCTGATGTGTGGTGGCAGGATCCAGACATTCAAAGAGGACGATAGAGCTGTTCCCCTGTTACCTTTCCAGGCCTGGATCTCCACTCTCCTAGCCCGAGAAGCACACAGTGAGGGGCATGAAGGAGTGGCAGGAACTTTGCTGCAGATGCGAAACAAAGCATGGGTCATCAGAGGAAGAATTATTGCCCAAAAAGTCGTTGACAAGTGTATCGTTTGCAAGAAAGCTAAAGCAAGAACCTGTCAGCAAATAATGGGAGACTTACCTGAAGAGAGGACGAATCCGGCTGCACCATTTCAATTCACGTCTGTCGACCTGTTCGGACCATACCTAGTAAAAGATGATGTCAAGAGGAGAGTGAGCATGAAAGTATGGGGCGTACTCTTCTGCTGTATGTCGAGTCGAGCTATCCATGTCGAACTGGCAAACACGCTATCAACAGAGAGCTTTCTTCTTGCTTACCAGAGGTTCACTTCTGTCCGAGGGCATCCTCAAAAGATCTGGTCCGATCCAGGTACGAACTTTATTGGAGCAAAACCTGTCCTGGAAGAGATGTATACTTACCTGAGACAACGACTCACTTGAAGAATATGCTGGCAAGAATGGTACCGACTGGACGTGGAGAATCCTTCCAGCCGATTCACCTCACCGAAATGGCGCTGCTGAAGCTGCTGTAAAGATCACTAAACGAGCTCTCCAAAGTCTTGGTAAAGGAGAAGGCCTTACCTTCAGTGAATTCCTGACAGTGCTCAGGCTAGCTGCCAACCTTGCCAACGAAAGGCCCATCGATGCCAGAGTCCAGAGCCGTGAAGACTGTGTACGATACATCACTCCGAACATCCTGTTGCTTGGTCGAGCCACACAGAGTGGAGATTTCAAGGCATTTGACTACACCACTTACCCCTTCAAAAGGCTACAAGAAATGCAAATGCAAGTGAGCCACTTTTGGAAGTCCTGGAGTCAACTTGCAGGTCCCAACCTGTTCATCCGCAACAAGTGGCATACTGAAAAAAGGAACGTTGCCATTGGAGACATCGTCTGGCTCTGCGACCAGAATGCACTGAGAGGGCAATTCAAGCTAGCAAGAGTCATCAGTGTGAATGCAGATCCCAAAGGCATCGTCCGGGATGTCCACGTGAAGGTCTCTCCGAGTGGGTGTGTCCAGGTAAAGACTCCGAAACCTGTGTCCGGATCGAAGGAAAAGGATTGCCAGGGTACCATACTGCATCGGGACGTGCGGCGTCTCATCGTCCTCATCCCAACAGAGGATCAAGTCGACTAGCACCAGGTCGCCTGAGAAGTGCGATCTTTCCATGTCACGCCATGACGCAAAGATCGAGTGGGAGGTGTTTCGCCGATCTGCATGCGCGCAACAGCGAGCGCACGGCTCCGCAGCGCACGGCTCCGCAACGCATCAACAGGTGATCACAATCGCACTCATTAGGAACGCACGGCAGAAACCCCGGAACAAAATAAGGAGTGAGCATTCAGTCAGTAGCTTGCAACGCAACAAACGGCAGCAGAAGAAACGAAAGCTGAATAACCACAGGAGTAAAACACGCATGGAAGCAGAAAGGATCAAAGAGGCTACCGGTAAGCTCGCAGCTCTTTTCCGGACAGAGATGGACTGATGTTGATGCGCTGTGCGCTTATTGTTTGTATAAAAAAGAAATAATTATGTTTATATTAAAATAGCCTGGATTGTTTTAATTTCGGTTAATGGTAATTGAAAATGTCATGATAAATATGTACAATAATCTTGGTTAAAATATAAAATGTCAGGTTGATTAAGGGCAATGGTTCTAAAAAGTGGAACTAGTTTATTTAATTTATTTATACAGTATTTGCCTAATTTAAATGTTTGAATTAAATGTGGGAATATTCATTTGAATTGTTTATTTAAATACTGTACTTCAATAGAACTTTATTTATTTAATGAAATTGTTTTATTTTGTATGTTTAAAGTTTTTTCACCTACAAAGACCACCACTTCGTTACTGGTCAATAAACTCAAGAAAGAGAGTGAAATCCTGAGTCTGGTCTATTTTCTTCCCTTATCAAGTGTGGGAAACCATGACGTTGAAATACACTTGCCAGACATTTTATGGCGGTTGCAACTGTAACTCCTAATAAAGATGCATTAATCGATAATCAAACTCAGGTGAAACTAAAAGGAAAGCGGTGAATCACATCAGAGCAGGGCAAACAATCAGGAGGGAAAACAAGATTCACACACGAAAAAAAATACAGAAGAAAACAGCGAAAATGGAAAAAAGAAAAACAGAAACAAAGAATGAAGACAGAACAATGAACAGTCCAAACACAATACACTCCTAAGAGAAAGTGAGAAACCCAGAGGTCATGACAAGCAAAGCAAGACAACCTTATTCATGGAGACAACAATGAGACAATGAGAGTAATAAAAAGTAGAATTAAACTCATGGTCAGATTACCACACACACACACACACACAGAAGCTACTGTTGAACGATATGAACGGTCACTTCCTGGTCTCACAGATGTTCCTCCAGGCGCTGCCTGCAGAAGTTACCCAGAGTGATGCCCTCTTCTCCCACCTGCCATCAGTGTAACTGCTCACACCTCCAGACTGTTGAACAGTTCCACTTAATGCATCTTTGCACACGGCACACATATACTGTAGCACTCTGTGTCTCTGCTGCTTCCATTCTATATAGTTCTATATAGTTCTTATTCTATCACACACTGTAAACACAGTCAATGCTCTGTTACAAGTCTGGTTTTGCCCTGTTTACGCTTTATGTCTGTCTGTCCACTGTCTGTTCTGTCCTCTGTCTGTTTGTTCTGTCCACTGTCTGTCTGTTCTGTCTGTCTGTCTACCCACTGTCTGTTCTGTCCACTGTCTGTTCTGTCCGTCTGTCTGTTTGTTCTGTCCACTGTCTGTCTGTTCTGTCTGTCTGTCTACCCACTGTCTGTTCTGTCCACTGTCTGTTCTGTCCGTCTGTCTGTCTGTTCTGTCCACTGTCTGTCTGTCTATCCTGTCCACTGTCTGCCTGTCTGTCTGTTCTGTCCACTGTCTGTCTGTCTGTCTGTCTGTCTGTCCTGTCCACTGTCTGCCTGTATGTCTGTTCTGTCCACTGTCTGTCTGTCTGTCTGTTCTGTCCACTGTCTGTTCTGTCTACTGTCTGTCTGTCTGTTCTGTCCTCTGTTTGTTCTGTCCACTGTCTGTCTGTTCTGTCTGTCTGTCTGTCTGTCTGTCTACCCACTGTCTGTCCACTGTCTGTTCTGTCCGTCTGTCTGTCTGTTCTGTCCACTGTCTGTCTGTCTGTCTGTTCTGTCCACTGTCTGTCTGTTCTGTCCACTGTCCACTGTCCACTGTCTGTCTGTTCTGTCCACTGTATGTCTGTCTGTTCTGTCCACTGTCTGTTTGTTCTGTCCACTGTCTGTCTGTCTGTCCACCCACTGTCTGCCTGTCTGTCTGTTCTGTCCACTGTCTGTCTGTCTGTCCTGTCCACTGTCTGCCTGTATGTCTGTTCTGTCCACTGTCTGTCTGTCTGTCTGTTCTGTCCACTGTCTGTCTGTCCTGTCCACTGTCTGCCTGTATGTCTGTTCTGTCCACTGTCTGTCTGTCTGTCTGTTCTGTCCACTGTCTGTCTGTCTGTCTGTTCTGTCCACTGTCTGTCTGTCCTGTCCACTGTCTGCCTGTATGTCTGTTCTGTCCACTGTCTGTCTGTCTGTCTGTTCTGTCCACTGTCTGTCTGTCTGTCTGTTCTGTCCACTGTCTGTCTGTCTGTTCCAGAGGTTGCGCTAGACTTCATTGTCTGTCATTTTGACTGACAGGGTCATAAAAATCCCGTCATAATCAATTTTTACCAGTCACTTTAAATGATAATAATGACATATTCAATTGCATTGTTCATATTGCAGTGGAATATGAACAGTTAACCTGTCTCACACCTTCCTCCTGGTCCACATGGACTTAAATTGCGTGCCTGCTTGCGCGTAGTTGCGCGTGGTAGGAAATCCCGCAACATGCGCTCCTTCTGCACCAGTGGATCAGCTGCACCGGTCACAGACGCGCTCCAAAGCCTCCTGTCCATAGCTCTTTAACACGCTGTCAGCACTACAAGGATAGCGAGATGCATTGAGTACGGTGTCCAGGTCAGAAATGATGCTCAGATTCTCCGATGGGAATCTTTATTTTGTCGCACAACATTTTTCTATCCGCCCTCCTCCGCCAGGAGAACTCCCGCTCCCACTGAACTCGCCTAACCTCCTTACTGCCGCTAACCCAAGGGCTGAGTTTGTCCTTCATCTGCATCTATCCCTCTTTTTTCACCTCTTTTATCAACATAGTTTTTACGGGTGTGAATTGCAATCTGTCAAAATGACGGATGGCTCTCAGATTTTTCCGTCCCCGTTTTAAAAAAACGGTCAATGACGGAAAATATTCAGTTAACGCGACCTCTGGTCTGTTCTGTCCACTGTCCACTGTCTGTCTGTCTGTTCTGTCCACTGTCCGTCTGTCTGTCTGTTCTGTCCACCGTCTGTCTGTCTGTCCACTGTCTGTCTGTCTGCCTGCCTGTTCTGTCTTCTGTCTGTCTGTTCTGTCCACTGTCTGTCTGTTCTGACCACTGTCTGTCCACTGTCTGTCTGCCTGTTTGTTCTGTCTGTTCTGTCTGTCTGTCTGTCTGTCTGTCTGTTCTGTCCACTGTCTGTCTGTCTGTTCTGTCCACTGTCTGTCTGCCTGCCTGTTCTGTCTTCTGTTCTGTCTGTCTGTCTGTCTGCCTGTCTGTTCTGTCCACTGTCTGTCTGTTCTGTCCTCTGTCTGTCTGTCTGTCTCTGTCTGCCTGTCTGTTCTGTCCACTGTCTGTCTGTCTGTCTGTCTGCCTGTCTGTTCTGTCCACTGTCTGTCTGTCTGTCTGTTCTGTCCTCTGTCTGTCTGTCTGTTCTGTCCACTGTCTGTCTTAAATGAAGTGCTTTAAGCAGACATTGACATAGTCCTGTCCCTACTGTGCTCCACCTACATTATTACTTCTTCCCATTCATTTATCAGACATTGGTCACATGATGACTGTATCAGACTCATGTTGGTATATTTGGTCACTTTATTAAAACATCTAGCTTAAAGACAGACGTTACACTTGGCATCCATCTTGAATCACACACACATAACCCAGGTCTTGATACCTCACAATACTACAGTATCACAGGCACAGGCACATATGATTTAACCTCTTCTTCCCTGATGCCCCAGTACCGGGGGCAGACTCATACATCCTTGTGACACATACGTATGATGGCCTGTCTACCATTGATTATTATGGACATGTTGTTTACACACAGAAACTCAGAAACTTGGCTAAAAGCTCTTAAAACCGTTCGTATGTTCACCAAACACCGATTAAACACCAACTGATCGAACCAGCACGAGCTGAAAACACCGTAACAGTGTAAACATTGAAAAGCTGCAGCGGAGAATCAGTGTAATTATGTAAAAAAGACTCCACAGATCACAACGGTAGCATTTCTATCCCTACTCTACGATCAAAACTCACCAAAACAACAACTCACTTTGAAGAAATACAACCAGAAATGTTGTCTTACCTTTGCTGTTTACCAAAACACGCTGTTTTCACCGGAACAAAACCGCTTCTAATGAAGAACTACACTTCCCAGCATGCTTTGGGGCCTGTTCCTGGTCTGATTGGAGAAGGGTAAATGTCCGTCAAACTGCGTCATACATGTTTGCGTCCTTGACGCTTAGCGTGTCCCTGACACGCTAAACTGAGCCTCCAGAGAAAACAGCCAGAAATACATTGATTTATGAGTAATTATTATTTTATTTTTTTCAATTCAAAACAAGTTTTTATTAGACCAATAGTGACATGTGAATAAAATGAAATGGGTTTAATAATTTGGTACCCATAGTAATCTCAAATGGCACAGATAGTGCCAAACTAGAGTCGCCTCGGCATCTCTGCTTCACTTCAGCATCATCAGACTTTGCACAGCTAATGTCCACATGTTGTTACATGACTTCCATGAGTTTTTAAGCTCCTACTGATATTGACATGTATCAGTAGGAGTGATAGTAGTGTGATATTTATTTTAAAATGCAATATTTCTTTGGGCGAGGGAAAAGAAACCCTTCATGTATGGTGGGGCCCATCTGCATTTACTCTGGCACAGTGGCATCTACAGTGAAACTTACACTTCTGCTGGAATCTCACAAGTGTTATCTTTACTTTCATAGAGCTTGTAATTGCAGAGACAGACTTATTTAGTTTGGGTGTGTCATTTTAGAACAGGGACCCCAAGAAGAATCTCAGGGAAGAATGAACTGTTGTAAATGAGGATGTTACACCAAGGACATCCATGTCATCATTATTTTAACAGACTAATGTCACTAATGTCTTTCAGCTTCTCCTCACTCCACAGCAATTGAACCAACATATTTGATTTGGCTTAACACATGCGGCGTGGGACCAGCACTAGGAGCACACTGGATGTGGCCCTCCTGTGGCTGGGGTCAATTTAGAGTGTTCAATTCACAATGAGGAATGGGGAGTGGGTACATTGCTCAGGGGTACCCCAGCCCTTGACCTGACAGGGACTTGAACTAGCAATCCTTCGGTCACATGCTATGTTCTCTTCCACTGCACAGACTGTGTCACTAATGTACAAAACTGAAAACATGTGATTTTCTATTATTTACTGTTAGCGATTAACCGGCTATTGTCAGCTATAGGAAAGTGTGTTTCCTGCTATGACATGTGATGTATTGTATCTACCAAAGAAGGAGAAAGCTTGTTTTTATACATCCAACCACTTTTAGAGTAGAATACCAAAAAACTATCTTGATGATTATATTAACAACCTGTGGTATCACTCTATTTAACATTGTGAAATAAAGGGAAGTCAGAAAAAGAGAGAGAGGGAGGAAAAGCAGATAAAGGAGACAAAGAGGCCGGTGTACTGACTTAGCAAAATAAACAGGGAAACTGTGTGTGTGTGCGTGTGTGTGCGTGTGTGTGTGCGTGTGTGTGTGTGTGTGCTCTCTGAGTCGAAGATAGGAACAGTACAGCCAGCAAAAACAGTGATGTTTGAAGACAGAGAGAGAGAAGGAGATGCTTTATAATCACAGAGTGGGAGAGCAACATGAGGGCTTCTTACATTAAAGGAGTAGTTCAACATCCCTCTCTTCTAGTCTAAGGCAGATCTCGCAAACCCGTGGACCACATGTGGCCCCTTCACTTAATATCAACTTATCATTAGTTATTTCTGTATGATGTTTTATTTAACGATCCATTTTGCATCATACATGTGTCAATCAAAACTTTTTCTGCACTTGACTGGCCCCCTACTGACCAGACTAGATGCTCAGTGGCCCCCAGGTAATTTGAGTTTGAGACATCAGTCTAAGGACAGAGGGAGGGGTTTATCTGACCTTAAGACATAAACATGCAGAAAAGTAAATATCGCAGCAGTCATCAGTTTCCTTCAGCATTAACAGAAAGCAATGAATGGTTTGTGTAGGAGACTACGTGTTGGTGATAAAGGCACATTGTTCATGTTGATTTTATTATTATGATATGGATGTAAGTGTAATGAAACATGTTATGTGGAACCCAGCACTACTGTAAACGACAATGTTCTCTTCTTTTCCTCTCTACGACTGTATTTCTCAGAGTAAACCGTCAAACCAATCCTTCAATGCAACAGAAAGGGAGGGAGAGCGAGAGAGAGCGAGCAGTGATGGATGGAGGGGCCTAAAGCTGCAGTGTTGCTACAGAAAGAGAGAGAGTCTGCACCTGGATCTCTCCTCACACACACACACACACACACACACACACACACATTGTCATTGCAGTGCAGATTGTGCATCTGTTGGAGGATTTGTTGTACTGCAGTGTGGTGCACAGGGACATCTAAGGGCCAAAAGAGAGAAGTGCAGGAGAAGGAAACACCGCAGTCTCCCCTCCCTTCTCCTCCTTTGTCTCCCCCCCATTTTCAACCTCTAGCTGATCCCCTCCCTCCCTCCTGTTCTATCTGCGTCCTCACTGCTCTTTGTAATTCTCCTCCTCTCCACTCGTCCTTCCCCTTTTCCCTGAGATTGGTGGTAGTTTCAAGGAGGTTGGAGGAGTCAGTCTAATTTCCAAATCACTGTAAGTCGTGTCTCACATTTATACTGTGGCAAGAGAAGGTTCCTGTGAAACCTCCTGCAGCATTCAGGGACTTGTTTTTAGAAATAAGAATAAATAAGAAATATTGTTTATATTATAAAATAAATAAACATCAAGGTCACATGCTGCTTTAAAGGTCCACTTTGTAAGATTTAGTGACATGGTGAGACTGCAGCACTCACCTCTGTCTGTCCCAGCATAGTATCTATGAAAGGATGTAAACACGTATTCTTACAACTCTGTTTATCTTTGCTTATGAGCTGCTCTTTAACTGCGTGACAAACTTCGTCTTCAGAGGTTTCTAAAGAAACATGGCAGCACAGGATGGCGTCCTCCATAAAGCAAGGCCCTCACACATGTACATATGGCTAATTTGAATGATTTTTGTTGACATTGCGCATGAAAAATCTAATCTGCAGATCACTGGTGATCCACTGGTGACCAAACATTTATTTACTCCATTACTGCCAATAAACTGCAAAATGTTACACACTGGACCTTTAAGGTCACAGCTTGAAAAACGTGTTCTTCCAAGACTCTTCAGCTCAGCCATAAGTGGAGATATACCAATATATACCATGTCAACTCGTTAGTGTCGTTTACCGGGCCTTCCTTCTTTAAATAATGACAGGAGGTGATATGATGGTGCAGTATAAGGCTTGTATAGAACAAAGAGAACTTTATTGTTGCAAACCAGTATCAGTTGTGACCCTGCTGTCTGACTCTGGCCCTGTTTTCTCACCACCACACATTTTAACGCCTGTCTGACATCATCAATTTCATACATGTGCTCCCGGTCTTCACATCCTAGGCTGATGTTCTCATGATGTTTCCACTGCATGACAACAAGTTTGATAATAGCGGCATGTTTGTCAACTCTCCCATACTCCTGGGTTCTCTCCCATCAGATCTAAGCTTCCCTTTGTACATATATGTGTATGTGATAGCCTCCAACTCAACTCCCTTGGTCTGAATGTCAGAATGATAGATTTCTGATTGCGTTCTCATCGTACTGCACGTCTTCTCAGCCTTAGAACAGGATATTCAAAAATAAGGATTAGATGTGTGATTCTTTACATCTGTATAAGGTGTTTTGCAGTCGACCTAATCAGAAAGGGAGACTCTGCTCTGCACAGAAATAATACAAATGCTGACTTTACACTGTATTTGGCTTGTGACTCAAGGACAGTACAGTGTAATTATACCAGTAGGTGTCAGTGGTGAGCTGGTTAATCTTCTGCTGCGTTCTGGTGCATTAATAAGGCTCAGATTTATTCAGTCTGTCACATTTTGCAATATATTGGTTGAACTCAGTGGATTTAAAGTGTGCAGTGAACTCTGACAGGTTGAATCCATCAGAGCTCCTGTTCGCAGTTTGCCGCATCTTATGCTGTGTTTCAGTCATGGTTTGGTACAGTTTGGTACAGTTAGGAACGGTAAAGCCCTGGGTCAGGCTTGTGTTTTGACTGAGAACAGTACGTTTACTTGGTGGGCGGAGTCTGGGCTGTGCCTGATGTCACTCAAGGTGACGTTGTACCAGTGTGATGAAAACGAACGACGACATCAAACACAACACAACAGACAACAGTGGAGGACATCCAGCAACGACTGTCTCAACAAGGCTCCAAGCTCTGTATGAGAATAGACTTCCATGGGATGTTTACACAAGCTCGATAGTGACTGGCTTACCAGCATGCTGCTGTGTCCAGCCCACATGTGTAGCACAGGCAGGGCTCCCTCTTGTGTTTGCTGTCACAGATAGTGACAGGTTTAATGCAGTTTAACAATGATTTAATGGTGCTGGTCTGGGAAGCGGCTGAAGATGGTCTGAGGCACCAAGTCCAGAGTGGAAGGCTGATGCGTAGGTGGTTTAGGAGGTGAGTTAGACACAGGAGCTGCTGAGTGCAGGGACGAGGCAGGCGGAAGTGATGACAGAAGCCAGTTCAGTAACTGGAAACAGAGACTGGGGTAACGCAAGAAGTCAAAAAACTAAACAAAACACAGAATAAATGTTCACAATGAGGTTCTTAAGCGGCTGGATACATGAGTCAGGAGAAGGAACTGTAGAGATCCTGACAATGAAACAGCAGAACTATAAAGAAGATCATTTCCCACGTCCACACCTGAACCACGGTGATCCAGTGCACATGCAACCAGCCATTCACAGCTAATGTTGTCAAGAAACTGGGGATTTTCAACATGGCAGCCACAGGGCATGTTACATTACCTGTGAGCAGCACATAACACAGGACGCCCCAAACCAGTGTTTTTGTGCTGCACAGCCATAATAAATGATCCGGAACAAGGACAGGACTCTGCTGCATGATGAATAATGAATGGATGAATGGATGAATGGAGACAGACAAGAGGGAAAGAGAGGGAATCACACACTTTCACAACCACACACACATACATATAGATGATAGGAGTGAGCAGTGAGCAGTCTGCAGGTTGTCACTGGAGAGGGCTCCGGCTTCATCTGACTCAGAATCATATAATAGAGCAAAAAACTGTTTCTCCAGCTGCTTCCAACTCTGGAGAACTTGAGTCTGCATGAGCTCCAGTTTTAACTGTTTTTCACCAACAAGCTGCGTCAGGACACGGTCAAACACATTCAAGTTACTGTGGATTTATGTGACCATGCACTCATTTCAGCCATATATCACAAGGAATGTGCTGCCATAGTAACACTTTTAAAACCACCCGTGTACACTGGGTGTGTGTGTGCTGCTGGAAACAGGAAGCACGTTTTCTCCTCCGCAGTCGTGCGCTTGGTTGTAAAAAGAATTACCAACAAGAAACAGAAAGAGTGAAAATGAAGAGCAGGGATAGATTAGACTACTATTTATTTAACTCTTGTTTTTGTTAAATTCTTTACTTTTGTTATTTGTGTGCTGTTATTAGGGATGGGTATTGATAAGATTTTTGCGATTCCGATTCCATTTTCGATTCTGCTAAACGATTCGGTTCTTTATCGATTCTCTTATCGATTCTCATTTGGAAAAAAGGAGAACAAACAGGTCAATTAGAATCAACTTTAGTTCAGTTAGAAGTAACATGACTTTACAAACTGTCTTGAGGTATAATAATAATAAAATAAATATTCTTGTATGTAGAAATTAACAACATACAATACAAGATAAGTTATTCTGTGGCAAATACAAGAATGGCCAGTAACATCCAGTAACATTTTTCTAATAGCCAGTGACGAATTCAGTCAAACTCAATGGAACTGTGCATTATTACAGCTATGACGTATTAACAATTCTTCTGCAGAAAAATGAGCATGTCTGTTAGTAATAGCAGGTTTTACAACGAGGCAAATGGCGCTAACATGATAGGCAGTGTTGTTACCTGCGGTATTAACAGCAGAGGAGGACATGCTAACGTTGCTGCTGCTGCTGCTGCTGCTGCTGGGTTGAGAATCACTCCGGAGCGTATCGAAAACGCGACATTCATTCAAAGTTATCGCATGCTGTGTGCGCAAATGTTTCTGCATATTGGTAGTATTTCCTCCCGTTGATGAAATCTCCACTTTGCAAATATTGCAAGTTACCCTGTTGTCACCCTTTCTCGTGAAATGTAACCACACTTTCGAGCGTTTGTACCGCTTGGGTGCCATGTTGCCGGCTGCACTGCACTGGACGTCGCTACGCACGTTGCGTACCTATCTTGCGTAAGCTACGCAACGTGCGTGGTGACGTCATTCGCGCCCGCTCGGAATCGATAAGGGAATCGTTTGCAAAACTGGCAAACGATTCCAAGGAATCAAAACAGTCGGAACCGGTTCTCAACAAGAACCAGTTTTCGATACCCATCCCTAGCTGTTATATTTAGAATGAGCATGATGGAGGAAAAGTGATGACCTCAAGTGACCTGACTCACTCTGTTCTCAGTACAGGACAAAAATAATCCGTCCCTACCATTCAACCCTGTGACAGTCTTCCTTAGCGGTACCAGAGTAGAAGTGGAACTACAGTGGTACTGTCCGGTTAGACGGTCAGCTGAATGGACGAGAGAGACATTCAGCTGACACACCTTTGATCAACAGGCAAACGCCCGTCGTCTGTTCTAACTTTGACATCTTGTTGAGGCAATGAGCAAACCGAGCAGGAAAACAGAGCTGCTGATGCTGTCGTGACAACAATGAACGACAAAGGACAACAAAGGAGGACGTCCAGCAGCTCGTTTTTCCTGCTCTGCAGCCATCGGGCACAGCCCACACCCCACCCACCAACTAAAAGGCACTGTTACTGTACAGGTACTGTACCAAACTGAACCGTACCACAATGGAAACACGTCATAGACCAGTGATACCCAATTACTGAGTCGGGGCCCACAGATGGATTTTTGGGGACATTTATTTAGGGGGGCGTCCCCAAGCAAATTTGTTGAATTTTCCTAACCATTTATTCAAGATTTATGATTATAAGTATACGTTTGTTTAACGGCCACACGGTTGGTGTAGTGGTTAGCGCTCCTACCTTTGCATATTCTCCCCATGTGCGTGTGGGTTTTCTCCCATAGTCCAAAAACATGCAATATGGGGATTAGGTAAATTGGACACTGAGAGTGAATGACTTCCTGGTTAAATAAAATAAAGGTTCGATCAAATGAATACATTGTGAAATATCACATTGCACATTACAGACATGTTACATTTACTAAATAAATGAAATATGAACACCTGCAACAAAAGAGAGGAGGATTAATGATTTTGTGAATAAAGATTTATTGCTAGACTTTGTTCAGTGTCACCATCGTTAATAAAATAACATACACCTTAGAAGTTAACTCTCTCATCGACAATATCACATAGAAAAGAAACAGTAAAGTGACAGTCGTGTTTTCAAGCATTTTAATCTCAGATGCTGAGCATTACCTGGCTGAGACTAGATTACATACAGAGCCCAAGTTACCGTGGTGATGTGGGAGCCATTGGTTGAGTTAAAGCAAAAACAACTACTTGACTAGATGTGACAAAATATCGCTGAAATCTTTCCACGCGGACGACAACCACGCAGCAACACATCCCGCATCGATCTGTGACCAAAGCCATAAGAGCCTCATATCTGTAAAGTAAAAGTAAGGAAAAAAGCATTTGTAAGGTGTTTACTTTGTTACCACAAGAATATGTTACTGTAACGCATCGCGTTACATCGCGTTACCCCCGACACTCCTCACCACGTCCCCTCTTCCTTCCATCTCTCAAACAAGACCCTCTTTGGCTCATCCCTTGCTACCATCTAATTAATAAAAGAACCTTTCTCTGCTAATTGTCTCCCATTATAGGCCAGTGAGAGAGACGCAGGGGAGTGCAGAGAGACACACAGAGAGATACAGATAAAGAAGGAGCAGCAGAGGGGTGTAATTGTGTTACGCCAAATCCCACACGGCCTTGACGGAGGTTATTTTTAGACACGAGGAATGTAGGTAAGTGATGGCAAGGAGAAGGAGTCAAGTTCATTAAGGTTCAGAGAGCAGTTAAAGTCTTTTGCTGAAAAGGGAAAACAAACAGATGAAAATCAGAGGGATGAGGATAGAAAAAGAAAGTTTATCTCAGTAATTAGACAAAAGTGTGTTGGTTGTCACACGTTGGGTTTAAGAGCTCATCCACACTAGACAATCACCTACACTTACAACCATGGAGCTATTCGATGGTGCGAGTTGTCAAGTACATTCCAGTGATTGTTGAAGCTGCAGTAAGCTGACTCTGTGTAGCATCCTTCTTCTGGCACGATGTGGCCCTAATCTAAGTTTTATGAAGTGTTTTATTGTAATTGTCAGGTTGTGCTCAAGGCCACACGGGTGGATCAGCAAGACAAGGGCCTAAATGGAGTTTAAATGTTCTCCCCGTGTGAGCGGTAGAAGATGGATGGAAGTTTTAATCAAGTCATACACAATATGTATACATATACATACATATGACACAGGAGCCTATTTGAAAACACATGCGGTGCTTAAAAATAGATGTTTTTGTTCTCTAATGCTTAATACACCAGTATGTGGAAGCTCTTTAACTGAATTAATTTAAAATAGAATGATTATTGTTATCCATGAAATTTAAAATTTACGGTTTTACAAAAAATCTGAAAATGTCAGAAAATGATTATGTTTATTTATTTATTTGAATTCCTGAAGAGAAAAAAAATGTTTTTGTGGTTGAATGTTATTCTTGATTCATTTCTGACTTCTCAGAGAAGAAGTCCAGTGAGGTGACTCAAATTTGGGTAAAAATGAGTTGAATTCAATTTTGTTTTTTGAAAGATTTGTAATATATTTATGTTTTCTCATTTTTATGACAGGTAAATATATCTGTTTAGCACTGCACACCATCGTTATTATAGGAAAATACATCAGAATCTTTTTTCTGAACCAACAAACTGCAATCCAAAAATGTGAAGTTACTAAATATTAAATGCTACTTTAAACACTATTTTCACTTCGATACAAATAAGTTCAAATTCAAGAAGTCTATTCTCATATGCACAGTAAAAAACCCAGCTGTTTAAACAATGCAATGAAATTCTTTGGATGTACAGTTCAGCAAAGCAGTGCACTGTACTAGTGTCGCCACCAGATGGCGTACTTGTCATAAGACAGAACATGGATAACAAGAGTCAGTTTATGCATATGCATATGAAAACTACTTCACAACTAAAAAATGCTTGTTAAAAATGACCTTTCCGGAGTTATTTTTAATGCTGGGCCAGAAAGAGACCAACCAGGCGTCGATATTGGCTCAAACCATTCTCAGAATTCTGAGATTATTACTTAATTATGACTCTCAGTATGAGTCGCAAGTAAGTAAGTTATCATTTCCAATTCCAACACATAAATAATGTTTTTTCTACTTTATTCTGACACCGATGAGAGGATAGGAGCAGCCCTAATACAAGAGTAAGTTTCCATTCATTTCCTTTTGTATACCACAGTTTATTCAAGTCTGCAGATTTAATGATACAGAATTACATTGTTACAGACCAACATTTCTGGGGTTTTTAAGCAACAATTATCCACCCCATCGCCTGTTGTCCTCTGTTAGCCCTAAAAAAAACTCCATTACCATAGACTAATAACAAAGCATAGCAGTTAGTAATAAAATAAAAAATAAAATACAAATCAATATACAAATACACACTCAAATACTGAGCACATATGGCTACACAATGTAGTACATGTGCATGACCACATCTTCCTGAAACAATAGATAATGGTAATGTATATATGTAATGTATGGACTGCATTGCTTTGAAGCGACAGAGGAGAGACTGCCATTGTTTATGAAATGTATAAGTTGATCCACAGACAGTAAAGTTGATCTTCAAAACATTAGGGTGAGGGATTGTTTTCCACAGGAGAAATAAATAAAAGTATATTACTTATTTCGGGCCACACGGTGGTGTAGTGGTTAGCACTCTCGCCTTGCAGCGAGAAGACCTGGGTTCGAGCCCCGGTTGGAACAAGGGCCTTTCTGCATGGAGTTTGCATGTTCTCCCCGTGTGTGCGTGGGTTCTCTCTGGGTTCTCCGGCTTCCTCCCACAGTCCAAAAACATGCAATGTGGGGATTAGGTAAATTGAACACTCTAAATTGACTATAGGAGTGAGTGTGAGAGTGAATGGTTGTTTGTCTCTATCTGTGTGTGGCCCTGCGATGGACTGGCGAACTGTCCAGGGTGTACCCCACCTATCGCCCGATGTAGCTGAGATTGGCACAGCACCCCCGCGACCCTCTGGTGGAGGATGAAGCGGTAGATGATGACTGACTGATATTACTTATTTCTACTGTGTGTGGCATTTAGCAGTGTGTTATTATCTTTAGCATATGTTTTGTTTGTTTTTATTTAAAATCCCCCTTCCTCAAAAATGTGTGAAGGAAAGTAATCAGTCCAAACCTTTTATTCTACAAGTGTTTTAATGTCTGCAACTAACTTAGCCTCAAGTCAGTTGCACGAAAGCAATGGCGCATAAGTTATATGGCGATTTATTATATGTTAAACTTGCTGCTCAGGCGGTTCAGTCAGCTGTCACTCAGTCATCGAACAAATCACGTTCTTTTACAGTCACAGTAGGAAAAGTTTACACTGGACTTAAGTGACCAATCGACCGGCTCTTGGTCGGCTTGGAAAGGCTCAGGGCAAAGGTGGCGGGGCCGCTGACATGTGTACTCGCTGCGCCTTCTCCCGCCCGCCGGCCGCCTCCCTCACCGGGGCTTGTCGGTGGGACCCGGGGGACGGGGTCCCTCTTCCCCAACCGCGTCCCCTTGCCATGGCGGGGAGCAGCCCACGTAGATCGTCCGCCAAGTGTCTGTGGCGATGTCGGCAACCCACTCGACCCTTCTTGAAATACGGACCAAGGAGTCTAACGCGCACGCGCACGCGTTACACGCAACACTTTTATATTAGTATTTATAAAAGTGTTTTGCATTTTGTAAATTTGTTTTGGAAAATGTAAATTATTACATTAATATAATAAACATAATATTTCCCGCTCCACAAAAGCAGCCATTTCCTCCAAGACCGCCTGGTTCTTTCTGCAGAAAAGATGCGTTTTCTTGCTCTCCTCTTCTAAAACAACAGGTTAGAATATTACGACTTTAACGTCATAAATTAAGACTTCATACTCACGACTTTAACCTCGTAAATTAAGACATCATACTCACGACTTTAACTTCGTAAATTAACACTTCATACTCACGACTTTAACCTCGTAAATTAAGACATCATACTCACGACTTTAACCTCGTAAATTTATGACTTTAACCTCGTAAATTAAGACTTCATACTCACGACTTTAACCTCGTAAATTTACGACTTTAACCTCGTAAATTTACGACTTTATTCTCGCAAATTTATGACTTCATACTCATGACTTTACTCTGGTAAATTAAGACTTCATATTCATGCCTTTACTCTCGTAAATTTTTTACTTTATTCTCGTAATTTTACGACTTAAACCTTGTAAATTAAGACTTCATACTCACGACTTTAATCTCGTAAATTTACGACTTTAACCTCGTAAATTAAGATTTCATACTCATGACTTTAACCTCGTAAATTAAGACTTCATACTCATGACTTTAATCTCGTAAATTTACGACTTTATTCTCTTAAATTCGCGACTTTAACCTTGTAAATTAAGACCTTATACTCACGACTTTAATCTCGTAAATTTACGACTTTATTCTCTTAAATTCGCGACTTTAACCTTGTAAATTAAGACCTTATACTCACGACTTTAATCTCGTAAATTTATGACTTTAACCTCGTAAATTAAGATTTCATACTCATGACTTTAACCTCGTAAATTAAGACTTCATACTCATGACTTTAATCTAGTAAATTTACGACTTTATTCTCTTAAATTCGCGACTTTAACCTCGTAAATTAAGACTTCATACTCACGACTTTAACCTTGTAAATTTACGACTTTATTCTCGTAAATTCACCACTTTATTCTCGTAAATTCACCACTTTATTCTCGTAAATTTATGACTTCATACTCATGACTTTACTCTCGTGAATTAAGACTTCATACTCATGCCTTTACTCTCGTAAATTTTTTACTTTATTCTGGTAATTTTACGACTTAAACCTTGTAAATTAAGACTTCATACTAACATCTTTAACCTTGTAAATTTACGACTTTAACCTCGTAAATTAAGACTTCATACTCATGACTCTAACCTCGTAAATTTACGACTTTAACCTCGTAAATTAAGATTTCATACTCATGACTTTAATCTCGTAAATTTACGACTTTATTCTCTTAAATTCGCGAATTCAGCCTCGTAAATTAAGACCTTATACTCATGACTTTAATCTCGTAAATTAAGACTTCATACTCATGACTTTAATCTCGTAAATTTATGACTTTAATCTCGTAAATTAAGACTTCATACTCACGACTTTAACCTCGTAAATTTACGACTTTAACCTCGTAAATTAAGACTTCATACTCACGACTCTAACCTCGTAAATTTACGACTTTAACCTCGTAAATTAAGACTTCATACTCATGACTTTACTCTCGTAAATTAAGACTTCATACTCATGCCTTTACTCTCGTAAATTTTTTACTTTATTCTCGTAATTTTACGACTTTAACCTTGTAAATTAAGACTTCATACTCACAACCTCAATCTCGTAAATTTATGACTTTAACCTCGTAAATTAAGACTTCATACTCACGACTTTACTCTCGTAAATTAAGATTTCATACTCATGACTTTAACCTCGTAAATTAAGACTTCATACTCACGACTCTAACCTCGTAAATTTACGACTTTAACCTCGTAAATTAAGACTTCATACTCATGACTTTACTCTCGTAAATTAAGACTTCATACTCATGCCTTTACTCTCGTAAATTTTTTACTTTATTCTCGTAATTTTACGACTTTAACCTTGTAAATTAAGACTTCATACTCACGACCTTAATCTCGTAAATTTATGACTTTAACCTCGTAAATTAAGACTTCATACTCACGACTTTACTCTCGTAAATTAAGATTTCATACTCATGACTTTAACCTCGTAAATTAAGACTTCATACTCATGACTTTAATCTCGTAAATTTACGACTTTATTCTCTTAAATTCGCGACTTTAGCCTCGTAAATTAAGACCTTATACTCACAACTTTAATCTTGTAAATTTACGACTTTAACCTCGTAAATTAAGACTTCATACTCATGACTCTAACCTCGTAAATTTACGACTTTAACCTCGTAAATTAAGATTTCATACTCATGACTTTAATCTCGTAAATTTACGACTTTATTCTCTTAAATTCGCGAATTCAGCCTCGTAAATTAAGACCTTATACTCATGACTTTAATCTCGTAAATTAAGACTTCATACTCATGACTTTAATCTCGTAAATTTATGACTTTAATCTCGTAAATTAAGACTTCATACTCACGACTTTAACCTCGTAAATTTACGACTTTAACCTCGTAAATTAAGACTTCATACTCACGACTCTAACCTCGTAAATTTACGACTTTAACCTCGTAAATTAAGACTTCATACTCATGACTTTACTCTCGTAAATTAAGACTTCATACTCATGCCTTTACTCTCGTAAATTTTTTACTTTATTCTCGTAATTTTACGACTTTAACCTTGTAAATTAAGACTTCATACTCACAACCTCAATCTCGTAAATTTATGACTTTAACCTCGTAAATTAAGACTTCATACTCACGACTTTACTCTCGTAAATTAAGATTTCATACTCATGACTTTAACCTCGTAAATTAAGACTTCATACTCACGACTCTAACCTCGTAAATTTACGACTTTAACCTCGTAAATTAAGACTTCATACTCATGACTTTACTCTCGTAAATTAAGACTTCATACTCATGCCTTTACTCTCGTAAATTTTTTACTTTATTCTCGTAATTTTACGACTTTAACCTTGTAAATTAAGACTTCATACTCACGACCTTAATCTCGTAAATTTATGACTTTAACCTCGTAAATTAAGACTTCATACTCACGACTTTACTCTCGTAAATTAAGATTTCATACTCATGACTTTAACCTCGTAAATTAAGACTTCATACTCATGACTTTAATCTCGTAAATTTACGACTTTATTCTCTTAAATTCGCGACTTTAGCCTCGTAAATTAAGACCTTATACTCACAACTTTAATCTTGTAAATTTACGACTTTAACCTCGTAAATTAAGACTCCATACTCACGCCTTACTCTCATAAATTTTTTACTTCATTCTCGTAATTTTACGACTTAAACCTTGTAAATTAAGACTTCATACTCACGACTTTAACCTCGTAAATTTACGACTTTATTCTCGCAAATTTACGACTTTAACCTCGTAAATTTACGAGTTTATTCTCGTAAATTCACATCTTTATTCTCGTACATTTACGACTTTTTTTACGACTTTTTTTACGACTACGACTATTGAGGAGGAGCTACTGTGAGGAGGAACCAGTGAGAAGGAGCTACTGCGAGGAGGAGCTAGTGAGGAGGGAGCTACTGTGAGGAGGAATTAGTGAGGAGGAGGAACCAGTGAGGAGGAGCTACTGTGAGGAGGGAGCTACTTTGAGGAGGAGCTACTGTGAGGAGGAACTAGTGAGGAGGAGCTACTGTGAGGAGGAACTAGTGAGGAGGAGCTACTGGTGAGGAGGAGCTACTGTGAGGAGGAGCTACTGGTGAGGAGGAGCTACTGTGAGGAGGAGCTACTGTGAGGAGGAACTAGTGAGGAGGAGCTACTGTGAGGAGGAACTAGTGAGGAGCAGCTACTGTGAGGAGGAGCTACTGTGAGGAGGAGGTACTGGTGAGGAGGAGCTACTGTGAGGAGGAACTAGTGTGAGGAGGAACTAGTGAGGAGGAGCTACTGTGAGGACGAGCTAGTGAGGAGGGAGCTACTGTGGGGAGGAGCTACTGGTGAGGAGGAGCTACTGTGAGAAGAAACTAGTGAGGAGGAGCTACTGGTGAGAAGGAGCTACTGTGAGGAGAAGCTACTGTGAGGAGGAGCTAGTGAGGAGGGAGCTACTGTGAGGAGGATCTACAGTGAGGAGGAACTAGTGAGGAGGAGCTACTGGTGAGAAGGAGCTATTGTGAGGAGGAGCTACTGTGAGGAGGAGTTAGTGAGGAGAGAGCTACTGTGAGGAGGAGCTACAGTGAGGAGGGAGCTACTGTGAGGAGGAGCTACTGTGAGGAGGAACTAGTGAGGAGGAGCTACTGTGAGGAGGAGCTACTGGTGAGGAGGAGCTACTGTAAGGAGGAGGAACTAGTGAGGAGGAGCTACTGGTGAGAAGGAGCTATTGTGAGGAGGAGCTACTGTGAGAAGGAGTTAGTGAGGAGAGAGCTACTGTGAGGAGGAGCTACAGTGAGGAGGGAGCTACTGTGAGGAGGAGCTACTGTGAGGAGGAACTAGTGAGGAGGAGCTACTGTGAGGAGGAGCTACTGGTGAGGAGGAGCTACTGTAAGGAGGAGGAACTAGTGAGGAGGAGCTACTGTGAGGAGGAACTAGTTAGCAGGAGCTACTGTGAGGAGGAACTAGTGAGGAGCAGCTACTGTGAGGAGGAGCTAGTGAGGAGGAGCTACTGGTGAGAAGGAGCTACTGTGAGGAGAAGCTACTGTGAGGAGGAGCTAGTGAGGAGGGAGCTACTGTGAGGAGGATCTACAGTGAGGAGGAACTAGTGAAGAGGAGCTACTGGTGAGAAGGAGCTATTGTGAGGAGGAGCTACTGTGAGGAGGAACTAGTGAAGAGAAGCTACTGTGAGGAGGAACTAGTGAGGAGGAGCTACTGGTGAGAAGGAGCTACTATGAGGAGGAGCTAGTGAGGAGGGAGCTACTGTGAGGAGGAGCTACAGTGAGGAGGGAGCTACTGTGAGGAGGAACTAGTAAGGAGGAGCTACTGTGAGGAGGAGCTACAGTGAGGAGGGAGCTACTGTGAGGAGGAACTAGTAAGGAGGAGCTACTGTGAGGAGGAGCTACTGTGAGGAGGAACTAGTGAGGAGGAGCTACTGTGAGGAGGAACTAGTGAGGAGGAGCTACTGGTGAGGAGGAGCTACTGTGAGGAGGAACTAGTGAGGAGGAGCTACTGTGAGGAGGAACTAGTGAGGAGGAGCTACTACGAGGAGGAACCAGTGAGGAGGAGCTACTGTGAGGAGGGAGCTACTGTGAGGAGGAGCTAGTGAGGAGGGAGCTACTGTGAGGAGGGACTTAAAACACACCAGCGGCTCATTGTTAACTGTGTCCAACACTAAGGCTCTGGTCTCCGGTTGTATTTAATTTGTCAAAGCATGAACGTATTATTGTTTTAGTTCAAGGTTATTAATTTTATTATCAGACCGTATTTATTGTTTTATTTAAAATATTATTATTTAACATATCTTAATTTCAACATTGCAGTTTTATATGATGTTGTGTTTATTTTGTACCATTTGTGTAGCTGAATACTTAAAGGTGACATTGAATGCTTGTATTGCAAATATATGTTAGTTATGGAGGTCTACTTACATATATTTACTTGTTTTTATGGTCACGTATATGTTAGTTATGGAGGTCTACTTACAAATATTAACTTGTTTTCATGGTCATGTATATGTTAGTTATGGCGGTCTACTCACATATATTAACTTGTTTTCATGGTCACGTATATGTTAGTTATGGAGGTCTACTTACATATATTAACTTGTTTTCATGGTCACATATATGTTAGTTATGGAGGTCTACTCACATATATTAACTTGTTTTCATGGTCACATATATGTTAGTTATGGAGGTCTACTCACATATATTAACTTGTTTTCATGGTCACATATATGTTAGTTATGGAGGTCTACTCACATATATTAACTTGTTTTCCTGGTCACATATACAGTATGTTAGTTATGGAGGTCTACTCACATATATTAACTTGTTTTCATGGTCACATATATGTTAGTTATGGAGGTCTACTCACATATATTAACTTGTTTTCATGGTCACATATATGTTAGTTATGGAGGTCTACTCACATATATTAACTTGTTTTCATGGTCACATATATTTTAGTTATGGAGGTCTACTTACATATATTAACTTGTTTTCATGGTCACATATATGGTCACATATATGTTAGTTATGGAGGTCTACTTACATATATTAACTTGTTTTCATGGTCACATATATGTTAGTTATGGAGGTCTACTCACATATATTAACTTGTTTTCATGGTCACATATATTTTAGTTATGGAGGTCTACTTACATATATTAACTTGTTTTCATGGTCACATATATGGTCACATATATGTTAGTTATGGAGGTCTACTTACATATATTAACTTGTTTTCATGGTCACATATATGTTAGTTATGGAGGTCTACTTACATATCTTAACTTGTTTTCATGGTCACATATATGTTAGTTATGGAGGTCTACTCACATATATTAACTTGTTTTCATGGTCACATATATGTTAGTTATGGAGGTCTACTCACATATATTAACTTGTTTTCATGGTCACATATATTTTAGTTATGGAGGTCTACTTACATATATTAACTTGTTTTCATGGTCACATATATGGTCACATATATGTTAGTTATGGAGGTCTACTTACATATATTAACTTGTTTTCATGGTCACATATATGTTAGTTATGGAGGTCTACTTACATATCTTAACTTGTTTTCATGGTCACATATATGTTAGTTATGGAGGTCTACTCACATATATTAACTTGTTTTCATGGTCACATATATGTTAGTTATGGAGGTCTACTCACATATATTAACTTGTTTTCATGGTCACATATATGTTAGTTATGGAGGTCTACTCACATATATTAACTTGTTTTCATGGTCACATATATTTTAGTTATGGAGGTCTACTTACATATATTAACTTGTTTTCATGGTCACATATATGGTCACATATATGTTAGTTATGGAGGTCTACTTACATATATTAACTTGTTTTCATGGTCACATATATGTTAGTTATGGAGGTCTACTTACATATCTTAACTTGTTTTCATGGTCACATATATGTTAGTTATGGAGGTCTACTCACATATATTAACTTGTTTTCATGGTCACATATATGTTAGTTATGGAGGTCTACTCACATATATTAACTTGTTTTCATGGTCACATATATTTTAGTTATGGAGGTCTACTTACATATATTAACTTGTTTTCATGGTCACATATATGTTAGTTATGGAGGTCTACTTACATATCTTAACTTGTTTTCATGGTCACATATATGTTAGTTATGGAGGTCTACTTACATATCTTAACTTGTTTTCATGGTCACATATATGTTAGTTATGGAGGTCTACTGACATATATTAACTTGTTTTCATGGTCACATATATGTTAGTTATGGAGGTCTACTTACATATATTAACTTGTTTTCATGGTCACATATATGTTAGTAATGGATATCTACTGACATAATTAACTTGTTTTCATGGTCACATATATGTTAGTTATGGAGGTCTACTGACATATATTAACTTGTTTTCATGGTCACATATATGTAAGTTATGGAGGTCTACTTACATATATTAACTTGTTTTCATGGTCACATATATGTTAGTTATGGAGGTCTACTGACATATATTAACTTGTTTTCATGGTCACATATATGTTAGTTATTGCGGTCTACTCACATATATTAACTTGTTTTCATGGTCACATATATGTTAGTTATGGAGGTCTACTTACATATATTAACTTGTTTTCATGGTCACATATATGTTAGGTATGGAGGTCTACTCACATATATTAACTTGTTTTCATGGTCACATATATGTTAGTTATGGAGGTCTACTTACATATATTAACTTGTTTTCATGGTCACATATATGTTAGTTATGGAGGTCTACTTACATACTGTATATTACCTTGTTTTCATGGTCACATATATGTTAGTTATGGAGGTCTACTTATATATATTAACTTGTTTTCATGGTCACATATATGTTAATTATGGAGGTCTACTTACATATATTAACTTGTTTTCATGGTCACATATATGTTAGTTATGGAGGTCTACTTACATATATTAACTTGTTTTCATGGTCACATATTTGTTAGTAATGGATATCTACTGACATATATTAACTTGTTTTCATGGTCACATATATGTTAGTTATGGAGGTCTACTGACATATATTAACTTGTTTTCATGGTCACATATATGTTAGTTATGGAGGTCTACTTACATATATTAACTTGTTTTCATGGTCACATATATGGTCACATATATGTTAGTTATGGAGGTCTACTTACATATATTAACTTGTTTTCATGGTCACATATATGGTCACATATATGTTAGTTATGGAGGTCTACTTACATATATTAACTTGTTTTCATGGTCACATATATGTTAGTTATGGAGGTCTACTTACATGTCTTAACTTGTTTTCATGGTCACATATATGTTAGTTATGGAGGTCTACTTACATATCTTAACTTGTTTTCATGGTCACATATATGTTAGTTATGGAGGTCTACTGACATATATTAACTTGTTTTCATGGTCACATATATGTTAGTTATGGAGGTCTACTGACATATATTAACTTGTTTTCATGGTCACATATATGTTAGTAATGGATATCTACTGACATAATTAACTTGTTTTCATGGTCACATATATGTTAGTTATGGAGGTCTACTGACATATATTAACTTGTTTTCATGGTCACATATATGTTAGTTATGGAGGTCTACTTACATATATTAACTTGTTTTCATGGTCACATATATGTTAGTTATGGAGGTCTACTGACATATATTAACTTGTTTTCATGGTCACATATATGTTAGTTATTGCGGTCTACTCACATATATTAACTTGTTTTCATGGTCACATATATGTTAGTTATGGAGGTCTACTTACATATATTAACTTGTTTTCATGGTCACATATATGTTAGGTATGGAGGTCTACTCACATATATTAACTTGTTTTCATGGTCACATATATGTTAGTTATGGAGGTCTACTTACATATATTAACTTGTTTTCATGGTCACATATATGTTAGTTATGGAGGTCTACTTACATACTGTATATTACCTTGTTTTCATGGTCACATATATGTTAGTTATGGAGGTCTACTTACATATATTAACTTGTTTTCATGGTCACATATATGTTAATTATGGAGGTCTACTTACATATATTAACTTGTTTTCATGGTCACATATATGTTAGTTATGGAGGTCTACTTACATATATTAACTTGTTTTCATGGTCACATATTTGTTAGTAATGGATATCTACTGACATATATTAACTTGTTTCCATGGTCACATATATGTTAGTTATGGAGGTCTACTGACATATATTAACTTGTTTTCATGGTCACATATATGTTAGTTATGGAGGTCTACTTACATATATTAACTTGTTTTCATGGTCACATATATGTTAGTTATGGAGGTCTACTGACATATATTAACTTGTTTTCATGGTCACATATATGTTAGTTATGGCGGTCTACTCACATATATTAACTTGTTTTCATGGTCACATATATGTTAGTTATGGAGGTCTACTTACATATATTAACTTGTTTTCATGGTCACATATATGTGAGTTATGGAGGTCACACATGGTCACATATATGTTAGTTATGGAGGTCTACTTACATATATTAACTTGTTTTCCTGGTCACATATATGTTAGTTATGGAGGTCTACTTACATATATTAACTTGTTTCATGGTCACATATATGTTAGTTATGGAGGTCTTCTCACATACAGTATATAAACTTGTTTTCATGGTCACATATATGTTAGGTATGGAGGTCTACTCACATATATTAACTTGTTTTCATGGTCACATATATGTTAGTTATGGAGGTCTACTTACATATATTAACTTGTTTTCATGGTCACATATATGTTAGTTATGGAGGTCTACTTACATACTGTATATTACCTTGTTTTCATGGTCACATATATGTTAGTTATGGAGGTCTACTTACATATATTAACTTGTTTTCATGGTCACATATATGTTAGTTATGGAGGTCTACTTACATATATTAACTTGTTTTCATGGTTAAAAACCTCCTTGTCGCTGCAAACGAGCCGATCAAAATATCTCGTCACTGACGTTCTTGTCAGCCGCGCTGTTTCAGACCAAAATCACACCCCCAGTTCGTGGACTGTGTTGTGATTGGCCAGCCAAAGAGAGCTTGACTTCTTTCTCACCAACAGCTCAATTCTATCAGACGTCACAGACACTTTGATTCACCCTATCACCATTAGTGACCATGCACCAGTTTCACTAAAGATAACTAATAAGGCCATCACACCACCAATCAGAAACTGGAGATTTAATACATCATTACTAGATGATCCAAATTTCATCAAATACTTTGAAAAAGAGTGGTTAATATTTCTAGAAACAAACGACCTGCCAGGAACACAACCAGATATCCTCTGGGAGGCAGCAAAAGCAGTTATGAGGGGTAGAATAATCTCATACTCCTCATTTAAAAAGAAGAAAGAAACCTACTGGAATTAGAACTACAACATAAAATAAAAACATTAGAGACTGTCTATGCTGCATCCCAAGATGAGAACTTGCTGAATAATATAAGAAAATTAAAACTTGAATTAAACAAAATAATAGAAAGGAAAACGCAGTTCCAACTGGAGAGATTACGCTTGGAAAACTTTGAACATAACAATAAATCCAGTAAATACCTAGCTAACCAACTTAAATTAAACAAAGAAAAAACAACTATCCACTCTATAAAAGACTCAGACGGTAAACTAACCCATGCACCGGAAGAAATAAACAAAATTTTTAGAGATTTCTATAAAAACTTATACTCATCAAACAATAACTCATCAAGTACAGACATAATCACATTTTTAAACTCCATAGATCTACCTAAACTTAATAATGAACAGGTTAAGTCTATGGAGTCCCATATCACAATAGCTGAACTAAATGAGGCCCTACACCATATGCCAAACAGGAAAGCCCCAGGACCAGACGGATTCCCAGTGGAATTCTACAAAACATTCTGGTCCATACGAGCACCAACATTCTATAAAATGATAATAAAAATCAAGGAAAGTAACACTCTCCCCACACACATAAATACAGCACATATCTGTCTCCACCTCAAACCTGAGAAAGACCCGTCACTCCCATCCAGCTATCGCCCCATCGCAGTCATAAACGCAGATCTTAAAATCATCTGCAAAGCCTTAGCAAGGAGACTGGAAAAAATCACCCCCTTCATAATTCACCCAGATCAGACAGGATTCATTAAGGATAGACATTCAACTAATAATACACGCAGATTAGTAAATATAATAGACTACTGCACAATCAATAAATTTAGAGCAGCAGTGGTTTCACTAGATGCAGAAAAAGCATTTGATAGAGTAAACTGGAAATTCCTACTTGCCACAATGGAAAAATTTGGATTCGGAGAAGAACTCATCTCCTGGATCAAAATTTTATACAGTTCACCCAGTGCCTCTGTCAGAACAAATGATCAAACTTCTCCAAGCTTCACTCTCCAGAGAGGCACCATTGGTAATGCCGTGGTGGCCTGGGTGTGGGTCCGGCCTCGTTGGGGATGGTGTTCTCACCGGGGGCCTACCTTCTGGTCGGGTGTGGAGGTATCTGGTCCTCCGCCCCGGCGGCGCTCATGGGGTGCCGTGGCTTGTCCCTGGCCTCGACGGGTTGCTCCCTTCTTGGCCGGGGGTGGGTGGGATTGGGGCATATGGCCCTGCCAGTCAGGAAGCTGGCACCCTACTTGGGGGGGGCACTCTTGCCCACCCCCTACGCCCCCCCCCCCACCGCAGATGATACATCTAAACACACACATCTAGGGCACCGGGGGGGGTGTGTGGCTGAGCTGATGGGGGGTCGGGGGGTGGGACCATCACATGGTGGAGCCGCTCTCCGTTCCCCCCGATGATCTGCCACTCTTCCCCTAATTTTATCGCATGTTAGACATTAGGGCCTGGTGGGCGAGAGACACGTCGACGGCTCCACTGTCTGCCAACAGTGGGACGCCCGTGCCACATTTCCCTCCGCCATTTTAACTGCACCTCAGATACCAACATACATCGTATCACACACCACACACATGCACACACCTCCAAATCACTCACCGGTGGGCTGGGGTGGGGGGTGGTGGTCGTGGGTGCGCTCCTGAGCGCCCGGTTCCTGCTCACCCCCCGGCCGTGTTGGGACTGGCGGTCTGGGTGAGGGCAGCAGTGGTGGCCAGGAGGCGTCGCTGGACGTGGGGGATCGGGTCCCCTGCGCTCGGTCTGGGGGGTGTCCGGGAGGCATGGTTGTGGCCCATCATGACGCACCTTCCTGAAGGTGCTGTGGTGGGCGGCAGTCTGCTTACCCGGCGGGGGTCGTCGGCGGGCGCAGGTGCTCCTGGATGTTGGGGGCCCCTCTCCGGGGCACCGTGGGGTTGGGCGCGGCAAGTCCTTGGACCACTGGCCCCGCCTCTACCTGGGGGGTCTGGACCAGCTCGGGAGTCTGCCTCTCTTCCGTCTCTGGGGGCCCCCTTGGCTGGTGGCCCTACGTGGGCCTCTGCCTGTCCCTCCCTGGGCTGGGGGGCGTGCGGTTGGCTTCTGGGGGGCGGTGGGGGTGGCTGTGGTGGGTATCTGACCGCGCCTCCCCGGTAGGCGGTCTGGGGGGGGCTCTGCTCCCCCCGGTGGTGGGCTGGCCCTGCCCTTGGGCGCTGGCGAGCTCTGGGTGCGGGGACCCTGGGCCTCTGCGGCCTGCCTGGGTGTGGGGTGGTTCGGCCTCTGTCTCGGGTCGACCCTGGGTGGGGGGGGCTTCCCCCCCGCATTCCTCCGACTGGCCCCCTGCGGGATGGATGCGTTGCTATCCTGGGGGTGGTGGCTGTGGGCCTCTCCTGCCCTGTACGGCTACTGGGCGCCCTAGGCTCCTGGATGATTTTCGCCCCGTCACTGGGGACTGGCCGGACATTGGCACGGTCCCCCACCCAGATTCCAATCACACCTAATGACAACCCCTGCACATATACACTGATATGCGCGATCACACACACACACACACACACGCACACACACACTAACACGCTAAGATAAATTAAATTTAACTGATATAACTGTTGTAAGCCCCGACATACTCTCTTGATGTGGTCGTTAACAATTACTATATAAACTGTATCTGAAAGTATGTTCTGTATACACTAAATAATTTCAACTGTTTAATGTTATTAACCTGTTACTAACACACTAATGTCATCCTAAAGTTGCCTATGTTCTGTCTTATCCGGTATGTTCTGTCTACTTTATATAATTTCAATTCAATGGTACTAACCCATGCATTATACTGTTGTCCACCTTGCTCTCTCTCTCTCTCACTCTCTCTCCCTCTCGATCTCTTTCTCTCTTCTTTTTTCTCCCTCTCTCTCTCTCTCTCACCCCCCCCTCCCTTCCTCCTCCCCGCTCACTCCCCATCCCCTTGTCAGTCCACTCCCTGTCCCCCTGTCCGGTCCGGCTACCCGCAACACATAATCATAAAACAAATAAATAAAAATACTGCAGTTCCGAGTATCCCAGACTCGTCCTGCACATATCAAATCTGTCCGACACCAAAAGGCATGCAGTCAATCATATTACATGTCCTGGGTACTGGACAGGACAGGTTTAAAAAAAAAAAAAAAAAAAAAAAAATGCTTTAAGGGCTATATATATGATGGATTACTGAGATCAGTGTTTGAGTATGGTTGTGTAGTATATGGATCTGCAGCAAGCACACATCTCAAAAAAGTTGACACACTTTAAGTCTTTAAGATTATGCACAGGAGCTTTAAGACAACCCCGACATCAGCACTCCAAATAGAAATGGGGGAAATTCCACTAGAACTAAGAAGCATTCAGAACTCAAATTACTGGACCAGACCACAGGGTCATAATCAGAATCATCATTAAAACCATGTTGGGAAAAAGAGAAAGGGAACAAAAAAGCTTTGGCTGGTAAATTAATCAAACAGCATCAGAACTTACAGTAGACCAACACAGCATTAGCCCAACAGTTCCACTGTCAACAATAGCACCATGGATACTTCCAGATGTTGAGCCAGAGGAATGTTGAGCCAGAATCCATATTCAATACAAGCCTATATCGACATTTGCCATAGTTGTATTCAAGTATACACAGATGCTTCAAAACACCTGTTATGGGAATTATGTACCTCATGTAATAAATGAAGACAAATGTTCAATGCAACCGTTTGATGTGACCTGTGACCATTGACCCTTTGTATTGTTAATGTAACTGTTTGAGGTGACTTGTGAATAGAGACAATGGGTCTGCACCTTATGGCAGGGTGATAGCAGACCCATTGAGACAGATAAATACCATGTGTTTTCTCCAAGACAGGGAGTCTTCACTTTGTAACTGGCCTGTGTGTTGCTTTGTGAATGCTCCTCTTGTACAAGATTAAACCCTTGTTTGGACACTGAGCTGACTCTGATCTCCTTCCTCTGGATCTCAACAATTCTTTTAACAAAACTTGGCGCCCAACGTGGGGCCCCAATATCTGTCGCTCTCTTCACATCAACGGACCTGAAGACCCTGCAAGGTGGAGGTAAGAAAAAAAAATCCTCCTAAAAGTCCGGATCAGCCAGACAAACATTGAGTCAGGGACTCAAATCATCAAAAGCGTAAGAAACAACCATTTCCAAATAAATAAATTTAAAGAAAATTCAGCTAAAAAGTAACAACAGTAATTTGAATATGTGGTGCCAGATTTCGAAAGAAACTGTAAGTCATGATATTCTTCTACTGAAGTGAAAATTGAGCACAGCAATTCGGTAAAAAAAATGAAATGGATCGATCCTAGCTCATTGTAAATAAGTAAAGCAAGTCAGGGACTTGGGAGAGCAGGACTCTCTTAGATTTAGGGCAGGGACCTAAAATAAACTGTCTTTGGAAGGACAAGGTTTAAACTAATCCCTCAGGGCTGAGAAAACAAAAAGACGTCAGGGTCCGGGACCCATAGGAAAGAGTCAGGGACTCATAAGAAAAAGAAATGAAAAGACCGGTAAAAATAAAAAAATAAAAAAATAAATAAAAAAGGAACATTGAAATAAAAGTATGAATAAAATTGAAGGTTTAAATCAGAATGGGAAATTGTAATAGTTGTTATAAATGTTATTGTGAACCTGACGAGGTTTAATATGAAGGTGATGCAAAACGAATGGGCCAGAAGGCCTTAGATAATGTAAAGTATATAAAAAGATGGGAAAGTAAGTATGGGTTTAGAGAAAAATTACAGGTAGAAGAATATAAAAAAAAAACTGGTAGAAAAGATAGAGTCAAAGGGAAGTAAGAAGGGGCAGAAGCAAGAAAGAGAGGAATGCAGAAGCAGAAAGAAAAGGAAGTGAGACAACGTAAAGAATAAATTGAGAGCAGAGGATGAAAAGAAGAGAAAACGTTTTAAAAAGAGTGTTAAAATTAAGATTTGTCGACATATAACTGTAAAATTGAGACTAAAAGTAAAATTTAAGATTTAGACCAAGTGTTGTCTTGTGTTGTTTTGTGTTCTGTGATGTTTTAATGTGTGCGCCATGGCTTTGTGTTGTTTTATGTGCCTGGTGACATAGGCTCAGGCTGCAGAGTTTTTGTGGGGAAAAGCTGTTTTGACATGAGGTCATTGCAGGCTGTGAAGCCAGAAGAGCTGCTGGTGGAGAGATGGTCCTTTAATAAAAACAACAGTACTAATAAATTAACATATTAATTAAATAAAAAATAGTAATTGGGGTATAAGTGTTGTTGAAACTCATTATAGGAGAAGAGGCGTGTGCTGTGTGGATGTGGTTGATGTGATGAGAAGATAACTGAAGTGGTCATAAACTAAGTCATTATAGGGCTGAAATAATGTAGAATAATGTATATTTCCATAGACATCTCTAAAGTGTATTAGACAATTAGCTCAGGAGATATTAGAAGTTATGAGGAGAGACGTAGGATGCTGTGTTCTCTTCATGGATTCCACAGCAGAGAAGAAATGGAGGACCCAGACGAGTTGACGATTCATCGGCATGGCTAGTCAATAAACCAGGTCATGCACTCACACACACACATACATACCAGGACACAGAAGATGAGGAGGAAGAAGAAGTATGTTCACTAGAAAACACTGAAGTATTTTTGAGTATGATCCAAAAGCCATAGTCACCCTGTTGGTTAATAATCATAAAACACCTTTTTTTATGCGATACTGAAGCATGCAGAATAATAATTGGAGAAGATGAAGGCGGTAGTAAATTGCCACTTCAACACTGTAATGGTATGAAGGTGAGATCTGCAACAGGACACATAGTCACAAAGCCACTTAGTCAACCTGTGTCGATTACTGATCTAAGACGAAAAGCTTTTGTTTAGATTTGTTACAATATTGAGTCATGGGATTACCCATGTCTCAACAGGAGGGATGGTATCTACAATAGATAAACATATTTACTACATGGGTTTTAAAACTACTAAGAAAAATGTGTGCCTCATGAGTAATGTATTCTAAGCACAACAACACTAGTCAATAAAACCAGATCCAGCACCCACAGGAGGGCCAATTAATCCAGGAGATTGGGTGTTGGTGAATTGGTCAGCTTCACGCTGGGAAGGGCCCTATCAAGTACTACTGTCTCCACCCACAGCAGTATTCATAGCTGAAAGATAGACACACATCACACACTGCAAAAGAGCACAAATGCCTGTCAGATAAGTAGAAGCATTCACCATGCCGGAATTAAAGCTGTGTTTAATAACTGTTTCATGTATGACCACAATTGCATTCCTTATTTTAAATATAGTGACATAAGGCCAGGTATGATAAAATGAGGAATAGATCAATAGGAACAATCTAGGTG
>NC_081149.1:3426200-3438700 GCF_958295425.1 Solea solea | reverse complement strand
TTGCAGTGCCACCAGGAACGGTGCACCATTCTCTTTTTTCTGTGAAAACCAAAGCAAGGCTGGAACTAGAAGGGCGTTAACGTGTGCCTGTGCCTGTGCCCGTGCGTCAACGTAATTGCAAGCCCATGTTTCTTGTAAGGAAGCAGCAGTGTAAAAGCTTACAGCACCTGGTATTGCCAGGCGGTCTCCCATCCAAGTACTAACCAGGCCCGACCCTGCTTAGCTTCCGAGATCAGACGAGATCGGGCGTGCTCAGGGTGGTGTGGCCTTAAGCCGACAGGCTGGGGACACAGACTCCTTTTACAGACTAGGCAAGGCCCCCAGCTCGTGGAGGAGCTCAAAAGTCAGCCTTTCGTACACACTGCACTTGAGCCTTTATCTCCACTACCTGCTACACTATATTCCAGTATTAGGAAGCTACACCGAGATGGGTCAGCTGCTGCCCATCTCCAAGCTTCTCACGTGCTTGCAGAGCGACATCCAAGGCTGAAACAAGAAGGACGTTAACGTGTGCCCGTGCGTCAACGTAATTGCAAGCCCATGTTTCTTGTAAGGAAGCAGCAGTGTAAAAGCTTACAGCACCTGGTATTCCCAGGCGGTCTCCCATCCAAGTACTAACCAGGCCCGACCCTGCTTAGCTTCCGAGATCTGACGAGATCGGGCCTGCTCAGGGTGGTATGGCCGTAAGCCGATGGGCTGGGGACACAGACTCCTTTTATAGACTAGGCAAGGCCCCCTGCTTGTGGAGGAGCTCAAAAGTCAGCCTTTCGAACACACTGCACTTGAGCCTTTATCTCCACTACCTGCTACACTCTATTCCAGTATTAGGAAGCTACACCGAGATGGGTAAGCTGCTCCCCACCTCCAAGCTTCTCACATGCTTGCAGAGCGACATCCAAGGCTGAAACTAGAAGGACGTTAACGTGTGCCCGTGCGTCAACGTAATTGCAAGCCCATGTTTCTTGTAAGGAAGCAGCAGTGTAAAAGCTTACAGCACCTGGTATTCCCAGGCGGTCACCCATCCAAGTACTAACCAGGCCCGACCCTGCTTAGCTTCCGAGATCAGACGAGATCGGGCGTGCTCAGGGTGGTATGGCCGTAAGCCCAGGCGCCGGGGACACAGACTCCTTCTATAGACTAGGCAAGGCCCCCTGCTCGTGGAGGAGCTCAAAAGTCAGCCTTTCGAACACACTGCACTTGAGCCTTTATCTCCACTACCTGCTACACTCTATTCCAGTATTAGGAAGCTACACCGAGATGGGTAAGCTGCTCCCCATCTCCAAGCTTCTCACATGCTTGCAGTGCGACATCCAAGGCTGAAACTAGAAGGACGTTAACGTGTGCCCGTGCGTCAACGTAATTGCAAGCCCATGTTTCTTGTAAGGAAGCAGCAGTGTAAAAGCTTACAGCACCTGGTATTCCCAGGCGGTCACCCATCCAAGTACTAACCAGGCCCGACCCTGCTTAGCTTCCAAGATCAGACGAGATCGGGCGTGCTCAAGGTGGTATGGCCGTAAGCCGACGGGCTGGGGACACAGACTCCTTTTATAGACTAGGCAAGGCCCCCTGCTCGTGGAGGAGCTCAAAAGTCGGCCTTTCGAACACACTGCACTTGAGCCTTTATCTCCACTACCTGCTACACTCTATTCCAGTATTAGGAAGCTACACCGAGATGGGTAAGCTGCTCCCCATCTCCAAGCTTCTCACATGCTTGCAGAGCGACATCCAAGGCTGAAACTAGAAGGACGTTAACGTGTGTCAACGTAATTGCAAGCCCATGTTTCTTGTAAGGAAGCAGCAGTGTAAAAGCTTACAGCACCTGGTATTCCCAGGCGGTCTCCCATCCAAGTACTAACCAGGCCCGACCCTGCTTAGCTTCCGAGATCAAACGAGATCGGGCGTGCTCAGGGTGGTATGGCCGTAAGCCGACGGGCTGGGGACACAGACTCCTTTTATAGACTAGGCAAGGCCCCCTGCTCGTGGAGGAGCTCAAAAGTCAGCCTTTCGAACGTTCAAGAGTTTAAGTTGTTTTTGGTGGGCTTTGCTGTATGGCTGCGCCCTTTGAGTGTGTCAAATGTCAAGCAGCTGTCCGTCAAGGCTCAGAGGTGCACTTAGATCACCTTGGGGCGGAGGTGATCAGCAGCAGCCTTTGTTATGCGCACTTAAAAAACATGGCACCACAACAAGTAACTTGTGCGCCAAGATCTTGAGTTGGCCCCAGACACTTGTGGGCCATCGCTTCTCGGCCTTTTGGCTAAGATCAAGTGTAGTATCTGTTCTTATCAGTTTAATATCTGAAATGTCCTCTATATGGGGATTAAATATTAAATGCATTTTTGAGCATTGGGAGGTGAAAACTGGGGCTTGCTCTCTTCACTCCTTGCATTGACCTGGCATTGCAGTTCCACCAGGAACGGTGCACCATTCTCTTTTTTCTGTGAAAACCAAAGCAAGGCTGGAACTAGAAGGACGTTTCCGTGTGCCTGTGCCCGTGCCCGTGCGTCAACGTAATTGCAAGCCCATGTTTCTTGTAAGGAAGCAGCAGTGTAAAAGCTTACAGCACCTGGTATTCCCAGGCGGTCTCCCATCCAAGTACTAACCAGGCCCGACCCTGCTTAGCTTCCGAGATCAGACGAGATCGGGCGTGCTCAGGTTGGTATGGCCGTAAGCCGACGGGCTGGGGACACAGACTCCTTTTATAGACTAGGCAAGGCCCCCTGCTCGTGGAGGAGCTCAAAAGTCAGCCTTTCGAACACACTGCACTTGAGCCTTTATCTCCACTACCTGCTACACTATATTCCAGTATTAGGAAGCTACACCGAGATGGGTAAGCTGCTCCCCATCTCCAAGCTTCTCACATGCTTGCAGTGCGACATCCAACGCTGAAACTAGAAGGACGTTAACGTGTGCGTCAACGTAATTGCAAGCCCATGTTTCTTGTAAGGAAGCAGCAGTGTAAAAGCTTACAGCACCTGGTATTCCCAGGTGGTCTCCCATCCAAGTACTAACCAGGCCCGACCCTGCTTAGCTTCCGAGATCAGACGAGATCGGGCTTGCTTTTTTTTTTTTTTTTTTTTATTATCAAAAATACTTTCATTAACAAAAATGAACAACATTTTTAAACCCTAGCCAATAGGACATTATACTCAATAAGACTTGAGGAAACAGGGTTTACAGCAAAAACATCAAAGAGAATACTTGATTGGAAACAAATGGAAATGATTGAATAAGCAAAAAAGAGGAGATGAGAAAAAAAAACAACCATCTCTACAAAATAAACAGTATTATTGATGACGATATCCTTGAGAGATGAAAACACGGCAATGTACTCCCCAGAACATTTAGAAATGAAACACCAGTTCTTCCCTCTGATCCAGCTCGTATAAGGAGTTGTTGGTGAGAAAAGTTTCCTGGAATGTTGCCTTGTAGGCATCCTTGAGCAGTCTGAGATGACTTTTGACCATGCTTGTGAAGAAGAGCCATCTGTTTATTTGTACATCCTCATAGAGTGCGTAGTTCCTGGCAATGAAGATGGTGTGTCGGGCTATGGATAGTAGAATGTTAATCAGGGTTGTGTTTATACCTTCTTTCTTGTGTGAGAGTCCAAAAAGCCAAGTCCACTCCCAGTCTGTAATGTCTTTGCTGCTGAGCTTGCAGTGGTCGGTGAGGAGGTTCTGGACCCGGGTGTTGAAGACCTCGCAGATGGGACAGGTGAGAAAGATATGTTCAAGTGTTTCGTCATTTTTATTACAGACAGTACAAACCCTCTCATAGATAGCACTGTTCATTTGGTGCAGAATGATGCCCGAGAAAATTCTTCGGTGTCTGATTTTGAAATCGGTGTTGTTGGCGAAAGGATGAGCATAGGGGCTATTTATGTTTTTCCACATGGTGGAAACATTAATTGACGGGAAGTGTTCTTTCCAATGAGTTTCTGATGTCGGTTTTTGTACTATGTTTGCCAACAAAGTGTTGTACCAATACTTGGAAGTTAATTGATTAATGCTTTTCGCATCGGGCTGAGCACTTTGACGAAAATCAAGGGAATCATTCTGCCTACTACCACTGGTCTTGTAAAAAGCCTGTTTTAGATGGTCAGCAATTCCAGTTTCAATTTTCTGACATGTGAATTCAGCAAACCGTTTGCAATAAATGTTTTTGGCTCTGAGCCGATTCAAGATTTCTTCCACTACTATTTCGCCTTGATTGTTTGTGAAGTCTCCTAATGTGTATAAACCCGCTTGCGGCATTGACCCGCCCGAGATGGGCCTGCCCAGATATGTGATGTCTGGGTTGTGGAAAACGGGGAGCTGCAGCAGCTGGTGTTTGTTTTGTACTATAGTTACCAGGTGGGGTCTGGCCAACTCCCATGCCTCAAAGATCTCTTGTGTGAACTGTGAGATGTGTGTAGCTTGTGATTTTAGTGGGATCTGACAGAGATTGTAAATGCCACTGTTTCCACATGTTTTAATGGTGTCAAGCAGTTGATGTTTCCAAAAAAGGTCAGTTTTATCGTCCAACAGCTTTTTGATGATTTTGATTCTGAATGAGTGTTTCTTTGTATTTATGTCAATTAGCCTAAGCCCACCGTTTATGTATGTATCGATTGTTGTTCTGTGTTTTATCATGTTGCGGCGGCTTCCCCACAGAAAAGTGGATATCACCTGATTTATTTCTGCATGAGTTTGTTTTGGGAGATCATAGACTTGTAGCACATGATTCACTTTGGAGAGTATCAGGGAGTTGAGCATGACCACCCTACCCTTCAGGGTCAGCTTCCGCATTTTCCACAACCCCAAGGTGTTGTTCATTTTATTTAGCACCTCTTTCCAGGTGTTATCTCTGGCGGCCTTTTGATCCTGGCCAATATGCACTCCTAAGACCCTTACACTGGCCTTTTCCTCTATGAACGCCCGTCTGCCTGGTGACCTTGCCCCATTGCCACAGTACATTATAGTTGATTTGTTTTCATTGATTTTGGCACAGGAGGCTGAGCAGTAAATATGTACAAGATTCAAAGCTAGTTTTAGACTTTTTTCATCTTTGACCATGATGTTTGTGTCATCGGCATAGGCAATCATTTTGCAGGAAGTGCCATTATCTGCCAGTATGCCCTGAATGTTAATGTTCTGATTTATTAATAGAGCTAGGGGCTCGGCCACCAGGCTGTAGAGCAGAGAGGAGAGGGGACATCCCTGCCTAATTGATCTTTGAATTGCTATTTTTGGGGTTTGGAGACCATTTACTTTTATGCGACTGTGTGCATTATTGTAAAGAGATTGAATTTTTTTAATGAAATTGTGACCAAAACCGAATTGTGTTAAAACAGCCCATAAAAAGTTGTGTTCAACTCTATCGAACGCCTTTTCAAAATCTACTCCTAGATAGATGCCACCAGTTTGTGACATCTGATAGATAGTTTCTTTTATGGATAAAATGGAATCTGAAATATCTCGTCCGGGAATGCTATATGCCTGTGACTGATGCACTATGTTTGGGATAATTTCTTTGAGTCTGTTTGCTAGAACCTTTGGGAAAATTTTGTAGTCAGTATTCAGAAGGCTTATGGGTCTGTAGTTGTTAATGATAGTTCTGTCTCCTCGGTTTTTGTATGCCAAAGTAATTAAACCAAGTGTAAGGGTCTCAGGAGCTTCACCTTTCTTCTCAACTTCCTCAAAAATTCGAAATAAAATTGGTGTTAAACTTTCTTTGAAAAATAGATAAAATTCAGTTGTTAAACCATCTACGCCTGGACTCTTGTTTTTTGTAAGCCCTTGATGGCTGCTTCAATCTCTGCCATGCTAATAAGCTGATCACACCATATTCTGTCCTCCGTTGAGATTTGGTTCTGAATGACCTTCACCACACTTGTAATTGTGTTTTGATTTATATTTTGATTTGTATATAGCTGCTGGAAGAATCTTGTATTGTGGATATTATTTTGTCAGTTTGTATGATCATGTTGCCCTTGCTGTCTTTCAGCTCTTTTATGAATGCTTTATTTTGTTTTCGCTTTTCTAAGCCGGGGAAAAAAGCTGAACATTTTTCCCCCTCCACAAAATTTTGCACTCTGCTTCTAATTATTGCCCCCATGCATTCCTTCTTTTTGGAGAGCGCTAACTTGTCTCTTAAATAAATATAATTTGTCAGGTCTCCGTTAGGTTCATTGGCTATTTTTTGGAGTTCGTGTTCTAATTTTACTCTTAGCTCTTTTTCATTTTTTTTCTCCAGCCAGCTCTTATGTTTGCTATAATTTATACATGCTTTTTTAATTCGTTCTTTCACTCTTTCCCACCAACTAAATAAGTCTTCAACCCAATTCATTTCGTTTGCCACATTGCGAATAAGACGGTTCACTTTGTCAATGAACTGTTGATCTTTTAGTAAGCTGTTGTTAAAACACCATACCCCACCATTTGTTTGTGCTGTTGATGGAAATAATGACAATTTTATCAGGGAGTGATTGCTCCATGTGTTGAGGACATATTCTATTGAGTTCACATTTTGTACAATAGAGCTTGCCACCAACGCATAATCAATACGGGATTGTTTGAGAGTATTTTGTACCACCTGATGTCTGGAGAACTGAGTTTTATTTGGATTCATAATTCGCCATAAGTTGACCAGGTCGTATTGTTTTATGATTTCGAACAAGGATCGCCTGCTCACATCATCTTTAAAGAGATTATTGCTAGATATGTCAAATTTGGTGAGGGGAACATTGAAGTCCCCAGTGATGATGGAGTTGTTGTTTACCCATTTCTTTAGCTCTTTGAAAAACACCTTTCTCTCACTCTCAGTGTTAGGAGCATATATATTGATGATTCTGATATAAATATTATTTTTCCATGAATCGACTATCAATAATCTACCTCGTGAGCATTTATATATTTCTATTACCTTATCAAAGACATTGTTTTTGATCAGCGTTGCCACCCCACACATTGCTCGATCTGCATTTGAGAAAAATACATCCCCTTCCCATAACCCTCTTATCATGGTCCCAGGAGATGAGGACCATTTTGTTTCTTGTAGCAGCAAGATGTCACATTTGGTGGTATTGATGACTTTGTGTCGTTTTTCTCTGCTGCAGAGCCCACGGGCATGCAGTGAGAGAAGCAGGGCCATGAGAAGGGTGAGCTGTAATATTGTGGCGTTAAACATCGCACTAATTTTTTTCCATTTTGCTTTTTTCTATTTGTTTTACCGGATTTGTCTGCATTTTGTCGTTTTCTTGCCAGGGACACTAACGAGAGGTCCATCTCCAAATCAGAGTCAGCACTTGGTGAAGGAGAAATTGTTGGCTCTTTTTCAGGGTGGGGAGGACTGAGTGGCGCAGATTCTGCGGTTGGGGTGCTCCTCGTGCCCCTGGCTTGGAGCTCATCAGCTCCAGCTACTTTTTTTTCTTTCTCTGGTTGAGCCTTGTGATTCTGAGGTTCCCACATTAGTGGTTGTTTTTTCCACACTGGGCAGCTGGGCCGGGGGCCCTTTCTCTGCACCCCGCTCTGTGTGTACCTCCGCAGGCGCCATCTCTGCCTCCTCCTCCCCTGCACTGTCCTCAGTGCTTCCCTCGGTCTGCTCCTTCTCCAAATCCGACTCTGCTATGCTCTCCGGTTCACTTTCATTACAAATACAATACAAATTTTCCATATTGTTATGGCACAGCTCACACCTTTTCATAGCTTTATGGCACTCTCTTGCATAGTGCCCCTGGACTCCACATTTGTGGCAACAAAACTCAGGACACTCTCTAAGAATGTGTCCAGGCTGTAGGCACATACGACACACTTTCACTTGGCGATCATGTAACACTCTGAAATATTCAGGACCAGTGGCAGTATTGAATCTAGCAGAGTAAGGCAGGGATTGTACTGTCTGATTAAATTTGACTTTCACATACCTTGTCCCATCTGCGATGTTAGTGCCGGGCCACATTCTTCTTTTGATTGGAGAGATTGCAGAAACTCCCCAGCCATGCAGCTTGTCGAGTATTTCCTGGTCTGAGATATACGCGGGCAGAGTGAGAAAGGAGGCCACCAGCTCATCATTGTTTAGTTCTTTTGCCATAACTATGGTTGTGCCGATTTTGAATCCATCCAGCAATCTGCTTTTCCCAACAGCGTTTGTCATTGTTATTTCATATTTGTCCATTCCAATGCAGCGGCAGGCAATTAAACCTCCACACAGTCCACGCACACATTTCAATAATTCCATTATTGTGACTTTTTCTGCTCCCGTCAATTCTATTTGCAAAGTCAGCTCCTTCTCATACTTCCTTTGAGTTCCATCATTCTTTTCTCTGTCTCCATTCTCCGTGTTCTTTATCTCTTTTGCCATGATTCTTTGCTTGGTGAGGTCGTTGTTCTGAGGTCCATCCATGATGAGAAAAAAAAAGTCCAACAAAAGACGCCCCCGCACAGTGTGGAAAACACTGTCGGGGGGGAAAACCAGTCCTTTAAATGAACAAAACCAATAAACTGAAGTAGCACAAGACGAGAAAAGGGAAAAGAAGTGCAGATAGGAGGAGAAAAAGGGGGAGAAAACAGGCTGAGGAAAGGAGCCGTGTGCTCGAAATGTTTGTAGCATACACTTCCTGGTTCGCTAGTGGGCGTGCTCAGGGTGGTATGGCCGTAAGCCGAGGGGCTGGGGACACAGACTCCTTTTATAGACTAGGCAAGGCCCCCTGCTCGTGGAGGAGCTCAAAGGTCAGCCTTTCGAACGTTCAAGAGTTTAAGTTGTTTTTGGTGGGCTTTGCTGTATGGCCGCGCCCTTTGAGTGTGTCAAATGTCAAGCAGCTGTCCGTCAAGGCTCAGAGGTGCACTTAGATCACCTTGGGGCGGAGGTGATCAGCAGCAGCCTTTGTTATGCGCACTTAAAAAACATGGCACCACAACAAGTAACTTGTGTGCCAAGATCTTGAGTTGGCCCCAGACACTTGTGGGCCATCGCTTCTCAGCCTTTTGGCTAAGATCAAGTGTAGTATCTGTTCTTATCAGTTTAATATCTGATATGTCCTCTATATGGGGATTAAATATTAAATGCATTTTTGAGCATTGGGAGGTGAAAACTGGGGCTTGCTCTCTTCACTCCTTGCATTGACCTGGCATTGCAGTGCCACCAGGAACGGTGCACCATTGTCTTTTTTCTGTGAAAACCAAAGCAAGGCTGGAACTAGAAGGACGTTAACGTGTGCCTGTGCCCGTGCCCGTGCGTCAACGTCATTGCAAGCCCATGTTTCTTGTAAGGAAGCAGCCGTGTAAAAGCTTACAGCACCTGGTATTCCCAGGCGGTCTCCCATCCAAGTACTAACCAGGCCCGACCCTGCTTAGCTTCCGAGATCAGACGAGATCGGGCGTGCTCAGGGTGGTATGGCCGTAAGCCGAGGGGCTGGGGACACAGACTCCTTTTATAGACTAGGCAAGGCCCCCTGCTCGTGGAGGAGCTCAAAGGTCAGCCTTTCGAACGTTCAAGAGTTTAAGTTGTTTTTGGTGGGCTTTGCTGTATGGCCGCGCCCTTTGAGTGTGTCAAATGTCAAGCAGCTGTCCGTCAAGGCTCAGAGGTGCACTTAGATCACCTTGGGGCGGAGGTGATCAGCAGCAGCCTTTGTTATGCGCACTTAAAAAACATGGCACCACAACAAGTAACTTGTGTGCCAAGATCTTGAGTTGGCCCCAGACACTTGTGGGCCATCGCTTCTCGGCCTTTTGGCTAAGATCAAGTGTAGTATCTGTTCTTATCAGTTTAATATCTGATATGTCCTCTATATGGGGATTAAATATTAAATGCATTTTTGAGCATTGGGAGGTGAAAACTGGGGCTTGCTCTCTTCACTCCTTGCATTGACCTGGCATTGCAGTGCCACCAGGAACGGTGCACCATTGTCTTTTTTCTGTGAAAACCAAAGCAAGGCTGGAACTAGAAGGACGTTAACGTGTGCCTGTGCCCGTGCCCGTGCGTCAACGTCATTGCAAGCCCATGTTTCTTGTAAGTAGTGATGGTGAGATGAAGCCTCATGAGGCATTGAACCACTTGAGCCAATTGGTTCGAGAAAGGGTTCATCTCTCGAAGCTTCATGTGCACACGAAACCACCTACTGGCCAAGTGTATAATCACAGGCAGCTGTTTCTGAACCACATAATGTGTGATGCATTGATTTTTATGTCTGTTAGAAATAACTATGAATTACAAAAAACGAAATGTATGACCAAATAATTTCTGTACATATGTGCTTAATAAATTTCTTGAATGTATTCTGTGTGTGTGTGTAAATCTTCCCAAAATGTTAATATCATAATATGGCAGGTTGTGCAATGTTTTTTTGAAAATGGCATGGGCGTAATCAGGCAGAGGACAGTGAAAGTGCTTGTGGAACTAGGAAAAGGGCACAGATTCTGCTTGTGTAACGTGGACAGTGATGTATAGGACAGGGGAAATGTCAATCATTTTTATTCAGAAACAGTAATTTTTCAACAGTTGTTGGTTTTAAACGATTTCTTTTCTTTGACACAACCTCTCCGGCCTTCGAGAATACCCTTTCACATGGCACAGAAGATGCCGGCGTGCACAAAAAGGCAAGTGCAAGTTTGTATAAGTTTGGGTAGAGCAGTTTTTGCCTCTCCCAGTACTCCAGAGGGTTTTCCAGTCTTCCTATATTTGGCTCAGAAAGGTACCGCTGGACCTCCACAGTGGCATCTGCAGTGACATTCTGAGACCTCCTTGCCTCCATGACGCTGGTGTCTAAATGATGCCACAGTTTGCTACCTAAGAGGAAACCACAAATCATGTTAGTAAGTGTTGTCATAGGAATAACTGATGTCAAAATAATATAATAGATTGCCTCCAGTGACATCATGAGAGGTAGAAGCCTGGGGGATTTCCTCTCTTCTTTGTTGTGCCCTTACAATGGTAGCACACTCTGAGGTCAGTCGCTTTATAGCTTCGGTGGCTTTAGTTTGACTGAAAAATCCAATCACTTTAAATCGGGGGTCCAGGAGTGTAGCAAGGGACATGATGCTCATCGACTGCAAAATATAAAGTTTCTCCCGTAGTTGCCTGACGAGCTGGTCTCCCATTTCCAATGCCACTGCAGGTGCCGGCTTTGCTACTTCCTCCTGAAGGTTTTGCTCCAGCATTTTCATAAGGGGGACTACTTTGGAGGCAGACACATTTTCCTCGGCTGACAGCTCTACAGTGGCATCATAAAAGGGAGACAGCAAAGAAAGGCACCCTCCAATAGTGTTGAACTCATCTGAAGTGATCATGGGCGTGTCATGATGTAGCCCAGCTAACGCTGCTCCGACTGGCTCCCGTAGCTCCACCAAACGTTGCAGCATCAAGTATGTGCTGTTCCATCTGGTCTCCACTTCTTGCATGAGCTTCATTTTCGCCATCCCCAGATGAAGCTGCACTTGTGTAAGCTTCTCCTTTAAAGATACAGACAGACAGACAGACAGACGACTTTATTGATGAGTAAAAATACAGATGAGTAGGCCATTAAATCACTGCAGCAGGAACACAGACAAACTTAGTGTTAACATAAATTGGAATAAAGGGAATGACCATACCTTAGCAGTGGTGCTGCTTCTAAAGAAGCCAACCAGCTTCCTTGCTTTGGCCCGGATGCCAGAGAGCACAGGGTTCTGGTCAAGTGCCTTCTTCACTATCAGATTCAGTGTGTGTGCAATGCAAATATGGTGCCGAAGCTTCAGCTCTCTCACACATGCAACCATATTGGGAGCACCATCAGTGACCATACATGTCACCTTATTAGTGATTCCCCATTCCTCCATCAGGGAGGCTTTCACACGAGCTATATTTTCAGCAGTGTGTGATTGGGGGAATGCCTGCACTCCCAACAGCACTGAGCTGAGCCTGGTTTTCTCACCCACAAAATGGCACGTTACAGCCAGGTAGGCATCCATGTTGATGGATGTCCACATGTCAGAAGTAAGGCTAACAGCAGCCACCTTTTCAACTGTAGCCTTAGCCTTCTCCTTTGCCGACTCGTACTTGGCCTCCACCATGGCCTTCAGAGCCTGAAGGAAAACAAATACAATGCTGAATTTGTTTGAATTGTGAGACATACAATAAAGTAATCATTTGTTTCATTCATGCACCCATACATACCTGCCTTGTAGGGAGAACATAATTGGGATCCATTTTGGACACAAATGCCCTGAATCCAACATCTTCCACAATACTGAAGGGCTGTGTGTCCTTCACTATCATGGAGACAAGGGCTTCATCCAGCTCCTGTTTTCTGGTGGCTGTTTAAAAGACAGTAAATACAGTGTTACTTGTCTTTATGTGCACAATAAACAAAAGTAAACATGGAAAATGTGTGATAGTGTGTTTACAATATTGTTATGACTTACCTTGGCTAGATGAAGCTCTAGTTTCCTCCTTATTCTCATGCAAGGCACGGTAATGCCTTAGCATGGATGAGGTGTTGTTATTATACCCCAACTCCTTGGAACACAATAAACACCTCACCTTTGAAT
>NC_081149.1:3371200-3373700 GCF_958295425.1 Solea solea | reverse complement strand
CTCTTTTTTCTGTGAAAACCAAAGCAAGGCTGGAACTAGAAGGACGTTAACGTGTGCCTGTGCCCGTGCCCGTGCCCGTGCGTCAACGTCATTGCAAGCCCATGTTTCTTGTAAGGAAGCAGCCGTGTAAAAGCTTACAGCACCTGGTATTCCCAGGCGGTCTCCCATCCAAGTACTAACCAGGCCCGACCCTGCTTAGCTTCCGAGATCAGACGAGATCGGGCGTGCTCAGGGTGGTATGGCCGTAAGCCGACGGGCTGGGGACACAGACTCCTTTTATAGACTAGGCAAGGCCCCCTGCTCGTGGAGGAGCTCAAAGGTCAGCCTTTCGAACGTTCAAGAGTTTAAGTTGTTTTTGGTGGGCTTTGCTGTATGGCCGCGCCCTTTGAGTGTGTCAAATGTCAAGCAGCTGTCCGTCAAGGCTCAGAGGTGCACTTAGATCACCTTGGGGCGGAGGTGATCAGCAGCAGCCTTTGTTATGCGCACTTAAAAAACATGGCACCACAACAAGTAACTTGTGTGCCAAGATCTTGAGTTGGCCCCAGACACTTGTGGGCCATCGCTTCTCGGCCTTTTGGCTAAGATCAAGTGTAGTATCTGTTCTTATCAGTTCAATATCTGATATGTCCTCTATATGGGGATTAAATATGAAATGCATTTTTGAGCATTGGGAGGTGAAAACTGGGGCTTGCTCTCTTCACTCCTTGCATTGAGCTGGCATTGCAGTGCCACCAGGAACGGTGCACCATTCTCTTTTTTCTGTGAAAACCAAAGCAAGGCTGGAACTAGAAGGACGTTAACGTGTGCCTGTGCCCGTGCCCGTGCCCGTGCGTCAACGTCATTGCAAGCCCATGTTTCTTGTAAGGAAGCAGCCGTGTAAAAGCTTACAGCACCTGGTATTCCCAGGCGGTCTCCCATCCAAGTACTAACCAGGCCCGACCCTGCTTAGCTTCCGAGATCAGACGAGATCGGGCGTGCTCAGGGTGGTATGGCCGTAAGCCGACGGGCTGGGGACACAGACTCCTTTTATAGACTAGGCAAGGCCCCCTGCTCGTGGAGGAGCTCAAAGGTCAGCCTTTCGAACGTTCAAGAGTTTAAGTTGTTTTTGGTGGGCTTTGCTGTATGGCCGCGCCCTTTGAGTGTGTCAAATGTCAAGCAGCTGTCCGTCAAGGCTCAGAGGTGCACTTAGATCACCTTGGGGCGGAGGTGATCAGCAGCAGCCTTTGTTATGCGCACTTAAAAAACATGGCACCACAACAAGTAACTTGTGTGCCAAGATCTTGAGTTGGCCCCAGACACTTGTGGGCCATCGCTTCTCGGCCTTTTGGCTAAGATCAAGTGTAGTATCTGTTCTTATCAGTTCAATATCTGATATGTCCTCTATATGGGGATTAAATATGAAATGCATTTTTGAGCATTGGGAGGTGAAAACTGGGGCTTGCTCTCTTCACTCCTTGCATTGAGCTGGCATTGCAGTGCCACCAGGAACGGTGCACCATTCTCTTTTTTCTGTGAAAACCAAAGCAAGGCTGGAACTAGAAGGACGTTAACGTGTGCCTGTGCCCGTGCCCGTGCCCGTGCGTCAACGTCATTGCAAGCCCATGTTTCTTGTAAGGAAGCAGCCGTGTAAAAGCTTACAGCACCTGGTATTCCCAGGCGGTCTCCCATCCAAGTACTAACCAGGCCCGACCCTGCTTAGCTTCCGAGATCAGACGAGATCGGGCGTGCTCAGGGTGGTATGGCCGTAAGCCGACGGGCTGGGGACACAGACTCCTTTTATAGACTAGGCAAGGCCCCCTGCTCGTGGAGGAGCTCAAAGGTCAGCCTTTCGAACGTTCAAGAGTTTAAGTTGTTTTTGGTGGGCTTTGCTGTATGGCCGCGCCCTTTGAGTGTGTCAAATGTCAAGCAGCTGTCCGTCAAGGCTCAGAGGTGCACTTAGATCACCTTGGGGCGGAGGTGATCAGCAGCAGCCTTTGTTATGCGCACTTAAAAAACATGGCACCACAACAAGTAACTTGTGTGCCAAGATCTTGAGTTGGCCCCAGACACTTGTGGGCCATCGCTTCTCGGCCTTTTGGCTAAGATCAAGTGTAGTATCTGTTCTTATCAGTTTAATATCTGACATGTCCTCTATATGGAGATTCAATATTAAATGCATTTTTGAGCATTGGGAGGTGAAAACTGGGGCTTGCTCTCTTCACTCCTTGCATTGACCTGGCATTGCAGTGCCACCAGGAACGGTGCACCATTCTCTTTTTTCTGTGAAAACCAAAGCAAGGCTGGAACTAGAAGGACGTTAACGTGTGCCTGTGCCCGTGCCCGTGCCCGTGCGTCAACGTCATTGCAAGCCCATGTTTCTTGTAAGGAAGCAGCCGTGTAAAAGCTTACAGCACCTGGTATTCCCAGGCGGTCTCCCATCCAAGTACTAACCAGGCCCGACCCTGCTTAGCTTCCGAGATCAGACGAGATCGGGCGTGCTCAGGGTGGTATGGCCGTAAGC
>NC_081149.1:3316200-3318700 GCF_958295425.1 Solea solea | reverse complement strand
ACTACCTGCTACACTCTATTCCAGTATTAGGAAGCTACACCGAGATGGGTAAGCTGCTCCCCATCTCCAAGCTTCTCACGTGCTTGCAGAGCGACATCCAAGGCTGAAACTAGAAGGACGTTAACATGTGCCCGTGCGTCAACGTAATTGCAAGCCCATGTTTCTTGTAAGGAAGCAGCAGTGTAAAAGCTTACAGCACCTGGTATTCCCAGGTGGTCTCCCATCCAAGTACTAACCAGGCCCGACCCTGCTTAGCTTCCGAGATCAGACGAGATCGGGCGTGCTCAGGGTGGTATGGCCGTAAGCCGACGGGCTGGGGACACAGACTCCTTTTATAGACTAGGCAAGGCCCCCTGCTCGTGGAGGAGCTCAAAGGTCAGCCTTTCGAACGTTCAAGAGTTTAAGTTGTTTTTGGTGGGCTTTGCTGTATGGCCGCGCCCTTTGAGTGTGTCAAATGTCAAGCAGCTGTCCGTCAAGGCTCAGAGGTGCACTTAGATCACCTTGGGGCGGAGGTGATCAGCAGCAGCCTTTGTTATGCGCACTTAAAAAACATGGCACCACAACAAGTAACTTGTGTGCCAAGATCTTGAGTTGGCCCCAGACACTTGTGGGCCATCGCTTCTCGGCCTTTTGGCTAAGATCAAGTGTAGTATCTGTTCTTATCAGTTTAATATCTGATATGTCCTCTATATGGGGATTAAATATTAAATGCATTTTTGAGCATTGGGAGGTGAAAACTGGGGCTTGCTCTCTTCACTCCTTGCATTGACCTGGCATTGCAGTGCCACCAGGAACGGTGCACCATTCTCTTTTTTCTGTGAAAACCAAAGCAAGGCTGGAACTAGAAGGACGTTAACGTGTGCCTGTGCCCGTGCCCGTGCGTCAACGTAATTGCAAGCCCATGTTTCTTGTAAGGAAGCAGCAGTGTAAAAGCTTACAGCACTTGGTATTCCCAGGCGGTCTGCCATCCAAGTACTAACCAGGCCCGACCCTGCTTAGCTTCCGAGATGAGACGAGATCGGGTGTGCTCAGGGTGGTATGGCCGTAAGCCGACGGGCTGGGGACACAGACTCCTTTTATAGACTAGGCAAGGCCCCCTGCTCGTGGAGGAGCTCAAAGGTCAGCCTTTCGAACGTTCAAGAGTTTAAGTTGTTTTTGGTGGGCTTTGCTGTATGGCCGCGCCCTTTAAGTGTGTCAAATGTCAAGCAGCTGTCTGTCAAGGCTCAGAGGTGCACTTAGATCACCTTGGGGCGGAGGTGATCAGCAGCAGCCTTTGTTATGCGCACTTAAAAAACATGGCACCACAACAAGTAACTTGTGTGCCAAGATCTTGAGTTGGCCCCAGACACTTGTGGGCCATCGCTTCTCGGCCTTTTGGCTAAGATCAAGTGTAGTATCTGTTCTTATCAGTTTAATATCTGATATGTCCTCTATATGGGGATTAAATATTAAATGCATTTTTGAGCATTGGGAGGTGAAAACTGGGGCTTGCTCTCTTCACTCCTTGCATTGACCTGGCATTGCAGTGCCACCAGGAACGGTGCACCATTCTCTTTTTTCTGTGAAAACCAAAGCAAGGCTGGAACTAGAAGGACGTTAACGTGTGCCTGTGCCCGTGCCCGTGCGTCAACGTAATTGCAAGCCCATGTTTCTTGTAAGGAAGCAGCAGTGTAAAAGCTTACAGCACCTGGTATTCCCAGGCGGTCTCCCATCCAAGTACTAAGCAGGCCCGACCCTGCTTAGCTTCCGAGATCAGACGAGATCGGGCGTGCTCAGGGTGGTATGGCCGTAAGCCGATGGGCTGGGGACACAGACTCCTTTTATAGACTAGGCAAGGCCCCCTGCTCGTGGAGGAGCTCAAAAGTCAGCCTTTCGAACACACTGCACTTGAGCCTTTATCTCCACTACCTGCTACACTATATTCCAGTAATAGGAAGCTACATCGAGATGGGTAAGCTGCTGCCCATCTCCAAGCTTCTCATGTGCTTGCAGAGCGACATCCAAGGCTGAAACTAGAAGGACGTTAACGTGTGCCCGTGCGTCAACGTAATTGCAAGCCCATGTTTCTTGTAAGGAAGCAGCAGTGTAAAAGCTTACAGCACCTGGTATTCCCAGGCGGTCTCCCATCCAAGTACTAAACAGGCCCGACCCTGCTTAGCTTCCGAGATCAGACGAGATCGAGCGTGCTCAGGGTGGTTTGGCCGTAAGCCCAGGGGCCAGGGACACAGACTCCTTTTATAGACTAGGCAAGGCCCCCTGCTCGTGGAGGAGCTCAAAAGTCAGCCTTTCGAACACACTGCACTTGAGCCTTTATCTCCACTCCCTGCTACACTCTATTCCAGTATTAGGAAGCTACACCGAGATGGGTAAGCTGCTCCCCATCTCCAAGCTTCTCACGTGCTTGCAGAGCGACATCCAAGGCTGAAACTAGAAGGACGTTAACATGTGCCCGTGCGTCAACGTAATTGCAAGCCCATGTTTCTTGTAAGGAAGCAGCAGT
>NC_081149.1:3301200-3306200 GCF_958295425.1 Solea solea | reverse complement strand
AGGCGGTCTCCCATCCAAGTACTAACCAGGCCCGACCCTGCTTAGCTTCCGAGATCAGACGAGATGGGGCGTGCTCAGGGTGGTATGGCCGTAAGCCAACGGGCTGGGGACACAGACTCCTTTTATAGACTAGGCAAGGCCCCCTGCTCGTGGAGGAGCTCAAAAGTCAGCCTTTCGAACACACTGCACTTGAGCCTTTATCTCCACTACCTGCTACACTCTATTCCAGTATTAGGAAGCTACACCGAGATGGGTAAGCTGCTCCCCATCTCCAAGCTTCTCACGTGCTTGCAGAGCGACATCCAAGGCTGAAACTAGAAGGACGTTAACATGTGCCCGTGCGTCAACGTAATTGCAAGCCCATGTTTCTTGTAAGGAAGCAGCAGTGTAAAAGCTTACAGCACTTGGTATTCCCAGGCGGTCTGCCATCCAAGTACTAACCAGGCCCGACCCTGCTTAGCTTCCGAGATCAGACGAGATCGGGCGTGCTCAGGGTGGTATGGCCGTAAGCCCAGGGGCCGGGGACACAGACTCCTTTTATAGACTAGGCAAGGCCCCCTGCTCGTGGAGGAGCTCAAAGGTCAGCCTTTCGAACGTTCAAGAGTTTAAGTTGTTTTTGGTGGGCTTTGCTGTATGGCCGCGCCCTTTAAGTGTGTCAAATGTCAAGCAGCTGTCCGTCAAGGCTCAGAGGTGCACTTAGATCACCTTGGGGCGGAGGTGATCAGCAGCAGCCTTTGTTATGCGCACTTAAAAAACATGGCACCACAACAAGTAACTTGTGTGCCAAGATCTTGAGTTGGCCCCAGACACTTGTGGGCCATCGCTTCTCGGCCTTTTGGCTAAGATCAAGTGTAGTATCTGTTCTTATCAGTTTAATATCTGATATGTCCTCTATATGGGGATTAAATATTAAATGCATTTTTGAGCATTGGGAGGTGAAAACTGGGGCTTGCTCTCTTCACTCCTTGCATTGACCTGGCATTGCAGTGCCACCAGGAACGGTGCACCATTCTCTTTTTTCTGTGAAAACCAAAGCAAGGCTGGAACCAGAAGGACGTTAACGTGTGCCTGTGCCCGTGCCCGTGCGTCAACGTAATTGCAAGCCCATGTTTCTTGTAAGGAAGCAGCAGTGTAAAAGCTTACAGCACCTGGTATTCCCAGGCGGTCTCCCATCCAAGTACTAACCAGGCCCGACCCTGCTTAGCTTCCGAGATCAGACGAGATGGGGCGTGCTCAGGGTGGTATGGCCGTAAGCCAACGGGCTGGGGACACAGACTCCTTTTATAGACTAGGCAAGGCCCCCTGCTCGTGGAGGAGCTCAAAAGTCAGCCTTTCGAACACACTGCACTTGAGCCTTTATCTCCACTACCTGCTACACTCTATTCCAGTATTAGGAAGCTACACCGAGATGGGTAAGCTGCTCCCCATCTCCAAGCTTCTCACGTGCTTGCAGAGCGACATCCAAGGCTGAAACTAGAAGGACGTTAACATGTGCCCGTGCGTCAACGTAATTGCAAGCCCATGTTTCTTGTAAGGAAGCAGCAGTGTAAAAGCTTACAGCACTTGGTATTCCCAGGCGGTCTGCCATCCAAGTACTAACCAGGCCCGACCCTGCTTAGCTTCCGAGATCAGACGAGATCGGGCGTGCTCAGGGTGGTATGGCCGTAAGCCGACGGGCTGGGGACACAGACTCCTTTTATAGACTAGGCAAGGCCCCCTGCTCGTGGAGGAGCTCAAAGGTCAGCCTTTCGAACGTTCAAGAGTTTAAGTTGTTTTTGGTGGGCTTTGCTGTATGGCCGCGCCCTTTAAGTGTGTCAAATGTCAAGCAGCTGTCCGTCAAGGCTCAGAGGTGCACTTAGATCACCTTGGGGCGGAGGTGATCAGCAGCAGCCTTTGTTATGCGCACTTAAAAAACATGGCACCACAACAAGTAACTTGTGTGCCAAGATCTTGAGTTGGCCCCAGACACTTGTGGGCCATCGCTTCTCGGCCTTTTGGCTAAGATCAAGTGTAGTATCTGTTCTTATCAGTTTAATATCTGATATGTCCTCTATATGGGGATTAAATATTAAATGCATTTTTGAGCATTGGGAGGTGAAAACTGGGGCTTGCTCTCTTCACTCCTTGCATTGACCTGGCATTGCAGTGCCACCAGGAACGGTGCACCATTCTCTTTTTTCTGTGAAAACCAAAGCAAGGCTGGAACTAGAAGGACGTTAACGTGTGCCTGTGCCCGTGCCCGTGCGTCAACGTAATTGCAAGCCCATGTTTCTTGTAAGGAAGCAGCAGTGTAAAAGCTTACAGCACCTGGTATTCCCAGGCGGTCTCCCATCCAAGTACTAACCAGGCCCGACCCTGCTTAGCTTCCGAGATCAGACGAGATGGGGCGTGCTCAGGGTGGTATGGCCGTAAGCCAACGGGCTGGGGACACAGACTCCTTTTATAGACTAGGCAAGGCCCCCTGCTCGTGGAGGAGCTCAAAAGTCAGCCTTTCGAACACACTGCACTTGAGCCTTTATCTCCACTACCTGCTACACTCTATTCCAGTATTAGGAAGCTACACCGAGATGGGTAAGCTGCTCCCCATCTCCAAGCTTCTCACGTGCTTGCAGAGCGACATCCAAGGCTGAAACTAGAAGGACGTTAACATGTGCCCGTGCGTCAACGTAATTGCAAGCCCATGTTTCTTGTAAGGAAGCAGCAGTGTAAAAGCTTACAGCACTTGGTATTCCCAGGCGGTCTGCCATCCAAGTACTAACCAGGCCCGACCCTGCTTAGCTTCCGAGATCAGACGAGATCGGGCGTGCTCAGGGTGGTATGGCCGTAAGCCGACGGGCTGGGGACACAGACTCCTTTTATAGACTAGGCAAGGCCCCCTGCTCGTGGAGGAGCTCAAAGGTCAGCCTTTCGAACGTTCAAGAGTTTAAGTTGTTTTTGGTGGGCTTTGCTGTATGGCCGCGCCCTTTAAGTGTGTCAAATGTCAAGCAGCTGTCCGTCAAGGCTCAGAGGTGCACTTAGATCACCTTGGGGCGGAGGTGATCAGCAGCAGCCTTTGTTATGCGCACTTAAAAAACATGGCACCACAACAAGTAACTTGTGTGCCAAGATCTTGAGTTGGCCCCAGACACTTGTGGGCCATCGCTTCTCGGCCTTTTGGCTAAGATCAAGTGTAGTATCTGTTCTTATCAGTTTAATATCTGATATGTCCTCTATATGGGGATTAAATATTAAATGCATTTTTGAGCATTGGGAGGTGAAAACTGGGGCTTGCTCTCTTCACTCCTTGCATTGACCTGGCATTGCAGTGCCACCAGGAACGGTGCACCATTCTCTTTTTTCTGTGAAAACCAAAGCAAGGATGGAACTAGAAGGACGTTAACGTGTGCCTGTGCCCGTGCCCGTGCGTCAACGTAATTGCAAGCCCATGTTTCTTGTAAGGAAGCAGCAGTGTAAAAGCACCTGGTATTCCCAGGCGGTCTCCCATCCAAGTACTAACCAGGCCCGACCCTGCTTAGCTTCCGAGATCAGACGAGATCGGGCGTGCTCAGGGTGGTATGGCCGTAAGCCGACGGGCTGGGGACACAGACTCCTTTTATAGACTAGGCAAGGCCCCCTGCTCGTGGAGGAGCTCAAAAGTCAGCCTTTCGAACACACTGCACTTGAGCCTTTATCTCCACTACCTGCTACACTATATTCCAGTAATAGGAAGCTACATCGAGATGGGTAAGCTGCTGCCCATCTCCAAGCTTCTCATGTGCTTGCAGAGCGACATCCAAGGCTGAAACTAGAAGGACGTTAACGTGTGCCCGTGCGTCAACGTAATTGCAAGCCCATGTTTCTTGTAAGGAAGCAGCAGTGTAAAAGCTTACAGCACCTGGTATTCCCAGGCGGTCTCCCATCCAAGTACTAAACAGGCCCGACCCTGCTTAGCTTCCGAGATCAGACGAGATCGAGCGTGCTCAGGGTGGTTTGGCCGTAAGCCCAGGGGCCGGGGACACAGACTCCTTTTATAGACTAGGCAAGGCCCCCTGCTCGTGGAGGAGCTCAAAAGTCAGCCTTTCGAACACACTGCACTTGAGCCTTTATCTCCACTACCTGCTACACTCTATTCCAGTATTAGGAAGCTACACCGAGATGGGTAAGCTGCTCCCCATCTCCAAGCTTCTCACGTGCTTGCAGAGCGACATCCAAGGCTGAAACTAGAAGGACGTTAACATGTGCCCGTGCGTCAACGTAATTGCAAGCCCATGTTTCTTGTAAGGAAGCAGCAGTGTAAAAGCTTACAGCACTTGGTATTCCCAGGCGGTCTGCCATCCAAGTACTAACCAGGCCCGACCCTGCTTAGCTTCCGAGATCAGACGAGATCGGGCGTGCTCAGGGTGGTATGGCCGTAAGCCGACGGGCTGGGACACAGACTCCTTTTATAGACTAGGCAAGGCCCCCTGCTCGTGGAGGAGCTCAAAGGTCAGCCTTTCGAACGTTCAAGAGTTTAAGTTGTTTTTGGTGGGCTTTGCTGTATGGCCGCGCCCTTTAAGTGTGTCAAATGTCAAGCAGCTGTCCGTCAAGGCTCAGAGGTGCACTTAGATCACCTTGGGGCGGAGGTGATCAGCAGCAGCCTTTGTTATGCGCACTTAAAAAACATGGCACCACAACAAGTAACTTGTGTGCCAAGATCTTGAGTTGGCCCCAGACACTTGTGGGCCATCGCTTCTCGGCCTTTTGGCTAAGATCAAGTGTAGTATCTGTTCTTATCAGTTTAATATCTGATATGTCCTCTATATGGGGATTCAATATTAAATGCATTTTTGAGCATTGGGAGGTGAAAACTGGGGCTTGCTCTCTTCACTCCTTGCATTGACCTGGCATTGCAGTGCCACCAGGAACGGTGCACCATTCTCTTTTTTCTGTGAAAACCAAAGCAAGGCTGGAACTAGAAGGACGTTAACGTGTGCCTGTGCCCGTGCCCGTGCCCGTGCGTCAACGTAATTGCAAGCCCATGT
>NC_081149.1:3291200-3293700 GCF_958295425.1 Solea solea | reverse complement strand
TCCCATCCAAGTACTAACCAGGCCCGATCCTGCTTAGCTTCCGAGATCAGACGAGATCGGGCATGCTCAGGGTGGTATGGCCTTAAGCCGACGGGCTGGGGACACAGACTCCTTTTATAGACTAGGCAAGGCCCCCTGCTCGTGGAGGAGCTCAAAAGTCAGCCTTTCGAACGTTCAAGAGTTTAATTGTTTTTGGTGGGCTTTGCTGTATGGCCGCGCCCTTTGAGTGTGTCAAATGTCAAGCAGCTGTCCGTCAAGGCTCAGAGGTGCACTTAGATCACCTTGGGGCGGAGGTGATCAGCAGCAGCCTTTGTTATGCGCACTTAAAAAACATGGCACCACAACAAGTAACTTGTGCGTCAAGATCTTGAGTTGGCCCCAGACACTTGTGGGCCATCGCTTCTCGGCCTTTTGGCTAAGATCAAGTGTAGTATCTGTTCTTATCAGTTTAATATCTGATATGTCCTCTATATGGGGATTAAATATTAAATGCATTTTTGAGCATTGGGAGGTGAAAACTGGGGCTTGCTCTCTTCACTCCTTGCATTGACCTGGCATTGCAGTGCCACCAGGAACGGTGCACCACTCTCTTTTTTCTGTGAAAACCAAAGCAAGGCTGGAACTAGAAGGACGTTAACGTGTGCCTGTGCCCATGCCCGTGCGTCAACGTAATTGCAAGCCCATGTTTCTTGTAAGGAAGCAGCAGTGTAAAAGCTTACAGCACCTGGTATTCCCAGGCGGTCTCCCATCCAAGTACTAACCAGGCCCGACCCTGCTTAGCTTCCGAGATCAGACGAGATCGGGCGTGCTCAGGGTGGTATGGCCGTAAGCCGACGGGCTGGGGACACAGACTCCTTTTATAGACTAGGCAAGGCCCCCTGCTCGTGGAGGAGCTCAAAAGTCAGCCTTTCGAACACACTGCACTTGAGCCTTTATCTCCACTACCTGCTACACTCTATTCCAGTATTAGGAAGCTACACCGAGATGGGTAAGCTGCTCCCCATCTCCAAGCTTCTCACGTGCTTGCAGAGCGACATCCAAGGCTGAAACTAGAAGGAGGTTAACGTGTGCCCGTGCGTCAACGTAATTGCAAGCCCATGTTTCTTGTAAGGAAGCAGCAGTGTAAAAGCTTACAGCACCTGGTATTCCCAGGCGGTCTCCCATCCAAGTACTAACCAGGCCCGATCCTGCTTAGCTTCCGAGATCAGACGAGATCGGGCATGCTCAGGGTGGTATGGCCGTAAGCCGACGGGCTGGGGACACAGACTCCTTTTATAGACTAGGCAAGGCCCCCTGCTCGTGGAGGAGCTCAAAAGTCAGCCTTTCGAACGTTCAAGAGTTTAAGTTGTTTTTGGTGGGCTTTGCTGTATGGCCGCGCCCTTTGAGTGTGTCAAATGTCAAGCAGCTGTCCGTCAAGGCTCAGAGGTGCACTTAGATCACCTTGGGGCGGAGGTGATCAGCAGCAGCCTTTGTTATGCGCACTTAAAAAACATGGCACCACAACAAGTAACTTGTGCGTCAAGATCTTGAGTTGGCCCCAGACACTTGTGGGCCATCGCTTCTCGGCCTTTTGGCTAAGATCAAGTGTAGTATCTGTTCTTATCAGTTTAATATCTGATATGTCCTCTATATGGGGATTAAATATTAAATGCATTTTTGAGCATTGGGAGGTGAAAACTGGGGCTTGCTCTCTTCACTCCTTGCATTGACCTGGCATTGCAGTGCCACCAGGAACGGTGCACCACTCTCTTTTTTCTGTGAAAACCAAAGCAAGGCTGGAACTAGAAGGACGTTAACGTGTGCCTGTGCCCATGCCCGTGCGTCAACGTAATTGCAAGCCCATGTTTCTTGTAAGGAAGCAGCAGTGTAAAAGCTTACAGCACCTGGTATTCCCAGGCGGTCTCCCATCCAAGTACTAACCAGGCCCGACCCTGCTTAGCTTCCGAGATCAGACGAGATCGGGAGTGTTCAGGGTGGTATGGCCGTAAGCCGACGGGCTGGGGACACAGACTCCTTTTATAGACTAGGCAAGGCCCCCTGCTCGTGGAGGAGCTCAAAAGTCAGCCTTTCGAACACACTGCACTTGAGCCTTTATCTCCACTACCTGCTACACTCTATTCCAGTATTAGGAAGCTACACCGAGATGGGTAAGCTGCTCCCCATCTCCAAGCTTCTCACGTGCTTGCAGAGCGACATCCGAGGCTGAAACTAGAAGGACGTTAACGTGTGCCCGTGCGTCAACGTAATTGCAAGCCCATGTTTCTTGTAAGGAAGCAGCAGTGTAAAAGCTTACAGCACCTGGTATTCCCAGGCGGTCTCCCATCCAAGTACTAACCAGGCCCGATCCTGCTTAGCTTCCGAGATCAGACGAGATCGGGCGTGCTCAGGGTGGTATGGCCGTAAGCCGACGGGCTGTGGACACAGACTCCTTTTATAGACTAGGTAAGGCCCCCTGCTCGTGGAGGACCTCAAAGGTCAGCCTTTCGAACGTTCAAGAGTT
>NC_081149.1:3271200-3278700 GCF_958295425.1 Solea solea | reverse complement strand
GGAGCTCAAAAGTCAGCCTTTCGAACACACTGCACTTGAGCCTTTATCTCCACTACCTGCTACACTCTATTCCAGTATTAGGAAGCTACACCGAGATGGGTAAGCTGCTCCCCATCTCCAAGCTTCTCACATGCTTGCAGAGCGACATCCAAGGCTGAAACTAGAAGGACGTTAACGTGTGCCCGTGCGTCAACGTAATTGCAAGCCCATGTTTCTTGTAAGGAAGCAGCAGTGTAATAGCTTACAGCACCTGGTATTCCCAGGCGGTCTCCCATCTAAGTACTAACCAGGCCCGACCCTGCTTAGATTCCGAGATCAGACGAGATCGGGCGTGCTCAGGGTGGTATGGCCGTAAGCCGACGGGCTGGGGACACAGACTCCTTTTATAGACTAGACAAGGCCCCCTGCTCGTGGAGGAGCTCAAAAGTCAGCCTTTCGAACGTTCAAGAGTTTAAGTTGTTTTTGGTGGGCTTTGCTGTATGGCCGCGCCCTTTGAGTGTGTCAAATGTCAAGCAGCTGTCCGTCAAGGCTCAGAGGTGCACTTAGATCACCTTGGGGCGGAGGTGATCAGCAGCAGCCTTTGTTATGCGCACTTAAAAAACATGGCACCACAACAAGTAACTTGTGTGCCAAGATCTTGAGTTGGCCCCAGACACTTGTGGGCCATCGCTTCTCGGCCTTTTGGCTAAGATCAAGTGTAGTATCTGTTCTTATCAGTTTAATATCTGATATGTCCTCTATATGGGGATTAAATATTAAATGCATTTTTGAGCATTGGGAGTTGAAAACTGGGGCTTGCTCTCTTCACTCCTTGCATTGACCTGGCATTGCAGTGCCACCAGGAACGGTGTACCATTCTCTTTTTTCTGTGAAAACCAAAGCAAGGCTGGAACTAGAAGGACGTTTACGTGTGCCTGTGCCCGTGCCCGTGCGTCAACGTAATTGCAAGCCCATGTTTCTTGTAAGGAAGCAGCAGTGTAAAAGCTTACAGCACCTGGTATTCCCAGGCGGTCTCCCATCCAAGTACTAACCAGGCCCAACCCTGCTTAGCTTCCGAGATCAGACGAGATCGGGCGTGCTCAGGGTGGTATGGCCGTAAGCCGACGGGCTGGGGACACAGACTCCTTTTATAGACTAGGCAAGGCCCCCTGCGTGTGGAGGAGCTCAAAAGTCAGCCTTTCGAACACACTGCACTTGAGCCTTTATCTCCACTACCTGCTACACTCTATTCCAGTATTAGGAAGCTACACCGAGATGGGTAAGCTGCTCCCCATCTCCAAGCTTCTCACGTGCTTGCAGAGCGACATCCAAGGCTGAAACTAGAAGGACGTTAACGTGTGCCCGTGCGTCAACGTAATTGCAAGCCCATGTTTCTTGTAAGGAAGCAGCAGTGTAAAAGCTTACAGCACCTGGTATTCCCAGGCGGTCTCCCATCCAAGTACTAACCAGGCCCGACCCTGCTTAGCTTCCGAGATCAGACGAGATCCGGCGTGCTCAGGGTGGTATGGCCGTAAGCCGACGGGCTGGGGACACAGACTCCTTTTATAGACTAGGCAAGGCCCCCTGCTCGTGGAGGAGCTCAAAGGTCAGCCTTTCGAACGTTCAAGAGTTTAAGTTGTTTTTGGTGGGCTTTGCTGTATGGCCGCGCCCTTTGAGTGTGTCAAATGTCAAGCAGCTGTCCGTCAAGGCTCAGAGGTGCACTTAGATCACCTTGGGGCAGAGGTGATCAGCAGCAGCCTTTGTTATGCACACTTAAAAAACATGGCACCACAACAAGTAACTTGTGTGCCAAGATCTTGAGTTGGCCCCAGACACTTATGGGCCATCGCTTCTCGGCCTTTTGGCTAAGATCAAGTGTAGTATCTGTTCTTATCAGTTTAATATCTGATATGTCCTCTATATGGGGATTAAATATTAAATGCATTTTTGAGCATTGGGAGGTGAAAACTGGGGCTTGCTCTCTTCACTCCTTGCATTGACCTGGAATTGCAGTGCCACCAGGAACGGTGCACCACTCTCTTTTTTCTGTGAAAACCAAAGCAAGGCTGGAACTAGAAGGACGTTAACGTGTGCCTGTGCCCGTGCCCGTGCGTCAACGTAATTGCAAGCCCATGTTTCTTGTAAGGAAGCAGCAGTGTAAAAGCTTACAGCACCTGGTATTCCCAGGCGGTCTCCCATCCAAGTACTAACCAGGCCCGACCCTGCTTAGCTTCCGAGATCAGACGAGATCGGGCGTGCTCAGGGTGGTATGGCCGTAAGCCGACGGGCTGGGGACACAGACTCCTTTTATAGACTAGGCAAGGCCCCCTGCTCGTGGAGGAGCTCAAAAGTCAGCCTTTCGAACACACTGCACTTGAGCCTTTATCTCCACTACCTGCTACACTCTATTCCAGTATTAGGAAGCTACACCGAGATGGGTAAGCTGCTCCCCATCTCCAAGCTTCTCAGGTGCTTGCAGAGCGACATCCAAGGCTGAAACTAGAAGGACGTTAACGTGTGCCCGTGCGTCAACGTAATTGCAAGCCCATGTTTCTTGTAAGGAAGCAGCAGTGTAAAAGCTTACAGCACCTGGTATTCCCAGGCGGTCTCCCATCCAAGTACTAACTAGGCCCGACCCTGCTTAGCTTCCGAGATCAGACGAGATCCGGCGTGCTCAGGGTGGTATGGCCGTAAGCCGACGGGCTGGGGACACAGACTCCTTTTATAGACTAGGCAAGGCCCCCTGCTCGTGGAGGAGCTCAAAGGTCAGCCTTTCGAACGTTCAAGAGTTTAAGTTGTTTTTGGTGGGCTTTGCTGTATGGCCGCGCCCTTTGAGTGTGTCAAATGTCAAGCAGCTGTCCGTCAAGGCTCAGAGGTGCACTTAGATCACCTTGGGGCAGAGGTGATCAGCAGCAGCCTTTGTTATGCACACTTAAAAAACATGGCACCACAACAAGTAACTTGTGTGCCAAGATCTTGAGTTGGCCCCAGACACTTATGGGCCATCGCTTCTCGGCCTTTTGGCTAAGATCAAGTGTAGTATCTGTTCTTATCAGTTTAATATCTGATATGTCCTCTATATGGGGATTAAATATTAAATGCATTTTTGAGCATTGGGAGGTGAAAACTGGGGCTTGCTCTCTTCACTCCTTGCATTGACCTGGAATTGCAGTGCCACCAGGAACGGTGCACCACTCTCTTTTTTCTGTGAAAACCAAAGCAAGGCTGGAACTAGAAGGACGTTAACGTGTGCCTGTGCCCGTGCCCGTGCGTCAACGTAATTGCAAGCCCATGTTTCTTGTAAGGAAGCAGCAGTGTAAAAGCTTACAGCACCTGGTATTCCCAGGCGGTCTCCCATCCAAGTACTAACCAGGCCCGACCCTGCTTAGCTTCCGAGATCAGACGAGATCGGGCGTGCTCAGGGTGGTATGGCCGTAAGCCGACGGGCTGGGGACACAGACTCCTTTTATAGACTAGGCAAGGCCCCCTGCTCGTGGAGGAGCTCAAAAGTCAGCCTTTCGAACACACTGCACTTGAGCCTTTATCTCCACTACCTGCTACACTCTATTCCAGTATTAGGAAGCTACACCGAGATGGGTAAGCTGCTCCCCATCTCCAAGCCTCTCAGGTGCTTGCAGAGCGACATCCAAGGCTGAAACTAGAAGGACGTTAACGTGTGCCCGTGCGTCAACGTAATTGCAAGCCCATGTTTCTTGTAAGGAAGCAGCAGTGTAAATGCTTACAGCACCTGGTATTCCCAGGCGGTCTCCCATCTAAGTACTAACCAGGCCCGACCCTGCTTAGCTTCCGAGATCAGACGAGATCGGGCGTGCTCAGGGTGGTATGGCCGTAAGCCGACGGGCTGGGGACACAGACTCCTTTTATAGACTAGGCAAGGCCCCCTGCTCGTGGAGGAGCTCAAAAGTCAGCCTTTCGAACACACTGCACTTGAGCCTTTATGTCCACTACCTGCTACACTATATTCCAGTATTAGGAAGCTACACCGAGATGGGTAAGCTGCTGCCCATCTCCAAGCTTCTCACGTGCTTGCAGAGCGACATCCAAGGCTGAAACTAGAAGGAGGTTAACGTGTGCCCGTGCGTCAACGTAATTGCAAGCCCATGTTTCTTGTAAGGAAGCAGCAGTGTAAAAGCTTACAGCACCTGGTATTCCCAGGCGGTCTCCCATCCAAGTACTAACCAGGCCCGATCCTGCTTAGCTTCCAAGATCAGACGAGATCGGGCGTGCTCAGGGTGGTATGGCCGTAAGCCGACGGGCTGGGGACACAGACTCCTTTTATAGACTAGGCAAGGCCCCCTGCTCGTGGAGGAGCTCAAAAGTCAGCCTTTCGAACGTTCAAGAGTTTAAGTTGTTTTTGGTGGGCTTTGCTGTATGGCCGCGCCCTTTGAGTGTGTCAAATGTCAAGCAGCTGTCCGTCAAGGCTCAGAGGTGCACTTAGATCACCTTGGGGCGGAGGTGTTCAGCAGCAGCCTTTGTTATGCGCACTTAAAAAACATGGCACCACAACAAGTAACTTGTGCGCCAAGATCTTGAGTTGGCCCCAGACACTTGTGGGCCATCGCTTCTCGGCCTTTTGGCTAAGATCAAGTGTAGTATCTGTTCTTATCAGTTTAATATCTGATATGTCCTCTATATGGGGATTAAATATTAAATGCATTTTTGAGCATTGGGAGGTGAAAACTGGGTCTTGCTCTCTTCACTCCTTGCATTGACCTGGCATTGCAGTGCCACCAGGAACGGTGCACCACTCTCTTTTTTCTGTGAAAACCAAAGCAAGGCTGGAACTAGAAGGACGTTAACGTGTGCCTGTGCCCATGCCCGTGCGTCAACGTAATTGCAAGCCCATGTTTCTTGTAAGGAAGCAGCAGTGTAAAAGCTTACAGCACCTGGTATTCCCAGGCGGTCTCCCATCCAAGTACTAACCAGGCCCGACCCTGCTTAGCTTCCGAGATCAGACGAGATCGGGCGTGCTCAGGGTGGTATGGCCGTAAGCCGACGGGCTGGGGACACAGACTCCTTTTATAGACTAGGCAAGGCCCCCTGCTCGTGGTGGAGCTCAAAAGTCAGCCTTTCGAACACACTGCACTTGAGCCTTTATCTCCACTACCTGCTACACTATATTCCAGTATTAGGAAGCTACACCGAGATGGGTAAGCTGCTGCCCATCTCCAAGCTTCTCACGTGCTTGCAGAGCGACATCCAAGGCTGAAACTAGAAGGAGGTTAACGTGTGCCCGTGTGTCAACGTAATTGCAAGCCCATGTTTCTTGTAAGGAAGCAGCAGTGTAAAAGCTTACAGCACCTGGTATTCCCAGGCGGTCTCCCATCCAAGTACTAACCAGGCCCGACCCTGCTTAGCTTCCGAGATCAGACGAGATCGGGCGTGCTCAGGGTGGTATGGCCGTAAGCCGACGGGCTGGGGACACAGACTCCTTTTATAGACTAGGCAAGGCCCCCTGCTCGTGGCGGAGCTCAAAGGTCAGCCTTTCGAACGTTCAAGAGTTTAAGTTGTTTTTGGTGGGCTTTGCTGTATGGCCGCGCCCTTTGAGTGTGTCAAATGTCAAGCAGCTGTCCGTCAAGGCTCAGAGGTGCACTTAGATCACCTTGGGGCGGAGGTGATCAGCAGCAGCCTTTGTTATGCGCACTTAAAAAACATGGCACCACAACAAGTAACTTGTGTGCCAAGATCTTGAGTTGGCCCCAGACACTTGTGGGCCATCGCTTCTCGGCCTTTTGGCTAAGATCAAGTGTAGTATCTGTTCTTATCAGTTTAATATCTGATGTGTCCTCTATATGGGGATTAAATATTAAATGCATTTTTGAGCATTGGGAGGTGAAAACTGGGGCTTGCTCTCTTCACTCCTTGCATTGACCTGGCATTGCAGTGCCACCAGGAACGGTGCACCACTCTATTTTTTCTGTGAAAACCAAAGCAAGGCTGGAACTAGAAGGACGTTAACGTGTGCCTGTGCCCATGCCCGTGCGTCAACGTAATTGCAAGCCCATGTTTCTTGTAAGGAAGCAGCAGTGTAAAAGCTTACAGCACCTGGTATTCCCAGGCGGTCTCCCATCCAAGTACTAACCAGGCCCGACCCTGCTTAGCTTCCGAGATCAGACGAGATCGGGCGTGCTCAGGGTGGTATGGCCGTAAGCCGACGGGCTGGGGACACAGACTCCTTTTATAGACTAGGCAAGGCCCCCTGCTCGTGGAGGAGCTCAAAAGTCAGCCTTTCGAACACACTGCACTTGAGCCTTTATCTCCACTACCTGCTACACTATATTCCAGTATTAGGAAGCTACACCGAGATGGGTAAGCTGCTGCCCATCTCCAAGCTTCTCACGTGCTTGCAGAGCGACATCCATGGCTGAAACTAGAAGGAGGTTAACGTGTGCCCGTGCGTCAACGTAATTGCAAGCCCATGTTTCTTGTAAGGAAGCAGCAGTGTAAAAGCTTACAGCACCTGGTATTCCCAGGCGGTCTCCCATCCAAGTACTAACCAGGCCCGACCCTGCTTAGCTTCCGAGATCAGACGAGATCGGGCGTGCTCAGGGTGGTATGGCCGTAAGCCGACGGGCTGGGGACACGGACTCCTTTTATAGACTAGGCAAGGCCCCCTGCTCGTGGAGGAGCTCAAAGGTCAGCCTTTCGAACGTTCAAGAGTTTAAGTTGTTTTTGGTGGGCTTTGCTGTATGGCCGCGCCCTTTGAGTGTGTCAAATGTCAAGCAGCTGTCCGTCAAGGCTCAGAGGTGCACTTAGATCACCTTGGGGCGGAGGTGATCAGCAGCAGCCTTTGTTATGCGCACTTAAAAAACATGGCACCACAACAAGTAACTTGTGTGCCAAGATCTTGAGTTGGCCCCAGACACTTGTGGGCCATCGCTTCTCGGCCTTTTGGCTAAGATCAAGTGTAGTATCTGTTCTTATCAGTTTAATATCTGATATGTCCTCTATATGGGGATTAAATATTAAATGCATTTTTGAGCATTGGGAGGTGAAAACTGGGGCTTGCTCTCTTCACTCCTTGCATTGACCTGGCATTGCAGTGCCACCAGGAATGGTGCACAATTCTCTTTTTTCTGTGAAAACCAAAGCAAGGCTGGAACTAGAAGGACGATAACGTGTGCCCGTGCCCGTGTGTCAACGTAATTGCAAGCCCATGTTTCTTGTAAGGAAGCAGCAGTGTAAAAGCTTACAGCACCTGGTATTCCCAGGCGGTCTCCCATCCAAGTACTAACCAGGCCCGACCCTGCTTAGCTTCCGAGATCAGACGAGATCGGGCTTGCTCAGGGTGGTATGGCCGTAAGCCGACCGGCTGGGGACACAGACTCCTTTTATAGACTAGGCAAGGCCCCCTGCTCGTGGAGGAGCTCAAAAGTCAGCCTTTCGAACACACTGCACTTGAGCCTTTATCTCCACTACCTGCTACACTCTATTCCAGTATTAGGAAGCTACACCGAGATGGGTAAGCTGCTCCCCATCTCCAAGCTTCTCACGTGCTTG
>NC_081149.1:3251200-3258700 GCF_958295425.1 Solea solea | reverse complement strand
AAAACATGGCACCACAACAAGTAACTTGTGTGCCAAGATCTTGAGTTGGCCCCACACACTTGTGGGCCATCGCTTCTCGGCCTTTTGGCTAAGATCAAGTGTAGTATCTGTTCTTATCAGTTTAATATCTGATATGTCCTCTATATGGGGATTAAATATTAAATGCATTTTTGAGCATTGGGAGGTGAAAACTGGGGCTTGCTCTCTTCACTCCTTGCATTTACCTGGCATTGCAGTGCCACCAGGAACGGTGCACCATTCTCTTTTTTCTGTGAAAACCAAAGCAAGGCTGGAACTAGAAGGACGTTAACGTGTGCCTGTGCCCGTGCCCGTGCGTCAACGTAATTGCAAGCCCATGTTTCTTGTAAGGAAGCAGCAGTATAAAAGCTTACAGCACCTGGTATTCCCGGGTGGTCTCCCATCCAAGTACTAACCAGGCCCGACCCTGCTTAGCTTCCGAGATCAGACGAGATCGGGCGTGCTCAGGGTGGTATGGCCGTAAGCCGACGGGCTGGGGACACAGACTCCTTTTATAGACTAGGCAAGGCCCCCTGCTCGTGGAGGAGCTCAAAAGTCAGCCTTTCGAACACACTGCACTTGAGCCTTTATCTCCACTACCTGCTACACTCTATTCCAGTATTAGGAAGCTACACCGAGATAGGTAAGCTGCTCCCCATCTCCAAGCTTCTCATGTGCTTGCAGAGCGACATCCAAGGCTGAAACTAGAAGGACGTTAACGTGTGCCTGTGCGTCAACGTAATTGCAAGCCCATGTTTCTTGTAAGGAAGCAGCAGTGTAAAAGCTTACAGCACCTGGTATTCCCAGGCGGTCTCCCATCCAAGTACTAACCAGGCCCGACCCTGCTTAGCTTCCGAGATCAGACGAGATCGGGCGTGCTCAGGGTGGTATGGCCGTAAGCCGACGGGCTGGGGACACAGACTCCTTTTATAGACTAGGCAAGGCCCCCTGCTCGTGGAGGAGCTCAAAAGTTAGCCTTTCGAACACACTAAACTTGAGCCTTTATCTCCACTACCTGCTACACTATATTCCAGTATTAGGAAGCTACATCGAGATGGGTAAGCTGCTGCCCATCTCCAAGCTTCTCACGTGCTTGCAGAGCGACATCCAAGGCTGAAACTAGAAGGACGTTAACGTGTGCCCGTGCGTCAACGTAATTGCAAGCCCATGTTTCTTGTAAGGAAGCAGCAGTGTAAAAGCTTACAGCACCTGGTATTCCCAGGCGGTCTCCCATCCAAGTACTAAACAGGCCCGACCCTGCTTAGCTTCCGAGATCAGACGAGATCGAGCGTGCTCAGGGTGGTATGGCCGTAAGCCCAGGGGCCGGGGACACAGACTCCTTTTATAGACTAGGCAAGGCCCCCTGCTCGTGGAGGAGCTCAAAAGTTAGCCTTTCGAACACACTAAACTTGAGCCTTTATCTCCACTACCTGCTGCTTGAGCCTTTATCTCCACTACCTGCTACACTATATTCCAGTATTAGGAAGCTACATCGAGATGGGTAAGCTGCTGCCCATCTCCAAGCTTCTCACGTGCTTGCAGAGCGACATCCAAGGCTGAAACTAGAAGGACATTAACGTGTGCCCGTGCGTCAACGTAATTGCAAGCCCATGTTTCTTGTAAGGAAGCAGCAGTGTAAAAGCTTACAGCACCTGGTATTCCCAGGCGGTCTCCCATCCAAGTACTAACCAGGCCCGACCCTGCTTAGCTTCCGAGATCAGACGAGATCGGGCGTGCTCAGGGTGGTATGGCCGTAAGCCGGTGGGCTGGGGACACAGACTCCTTTTATAGACTAGGCAAGGCCCCCTGCTCGTGGAGGAGCTCAAAGGTCAGCCTTTCGAACGTTCAAGAGTTTAAGTTGTTTTTGGTGGGCTTTGCTGTATGGCCGCGCCCTTTGAGTGTGTCAAATGTCAAGCAGCTGTCCGTCAAGGCTCAGAGGTGCACTTAGATCACCTTGGGGCGGAGGTGATCAGCAGCAGCCTTTGTTATGCGCACTTAAAAAACATGGCACCACAACAAGTAACTTGTGTGCCAAGATCTTGAGTTGGCCCCAGACACTTGTGGGCCATCGCTTCTCGGCCTTTTGGCTAAGATCAAGTGTAGTATCTGTTCTTATCAGTTTAATATCTGATATGTCCTCTATATGGGGATTAAATATTAAATGCATTTTTGAGCATTGGGAGGTGAAAACTGGGGCTTGCTCTCTTCATTCCTTGCATTGACCTGGCATTGCAGTGCCACCAGGAACGGTGCACCATTCTCTTTTTTCTGTGAAAACCAAAGCAAGGCTGGAACTAGAAGGACGTTAACGTGTGCCTGTGCCCGTGCCCGTGCGTCAACGTAATTGCAAGCCCATGTTTCTTGTAAAGAAGCAGCAGTGTAAAAGCTTACAGCACCTGGTATTCCCAGGCGGTCTCCCATCCAAGTACTAACCAGGCCCGACCCTGCTTAGCTTCCGAGATCAGACGAGATCGGGCGTGCTCAGGGTGGTATGGCCGTAAGCCGACGGGCTGGGGACACAGACTCCTTTTATAGACTAGGCAAGGCCCCCTGCTCGTGGAGGAGCTCAAAAGTCAGCCTTTCGAACACACTGCACTTGAGCCTTTATCTCCACTACCTGCTACACTATATTCCAGTATTAGGAAGCTACACCGAGATGGGTAAGCTGCTGCCCATCTCCAAGCTTCTCACGTGCCTGCAGAGCGACATCCAAGGCTGAAACTAGAAGGAGGTTAACGTGTGCCCGTGCGTCAACGTAATTGCAAGCCCATGTTTCTTGTAAGGAAGCAGCAGTGTAAAAGCTTACAGCACCTGGTATTCCCAGGCGGTCTCCCATCCAAGTACTAACCAGGCCCGACCCTGCTTAGCTTCCGAGATCAGACGAGATCGGGCGTGCTCAGGGTGGTATGGCCGTAAGCCGACGGGCTGGGGACACAGACTCCTTTTATAAACTAGGCAAGGCCCCCTGCTCGTGGAGGAGCTCAAAGGTCAGCCTTTCGAACGTTCAAGAGTTTAAGTTGTTTTTGGTGGGCTTTGCTGTATGGCCGCGCCCTTTGAGTGTGTCAAATGTCAAGCAGCTGTCCGTCAAGGCTCAGAGGTGCACTTAGATCACCTTGGGGCGGAGGTGATCAGCAGCAGCCTTTGTTATGCGCACTTAAAAAACATGGCACCACAACAAGTAACTTGTGTGCCAAGATCTTGAGTTGGCCCCAGACACTTGTGGGCCATCGCTTCTCGGCCTTTTGGCTAGGATCAAGTGTAGTATCTGTTCTTATCAGTTTAATATCTGATATGTCCTCTATATGGGGATTAAATATTAAATGCATTTTTGAGCATTGGGAGGTGAAAACTGGGGCTTGCTCTCTTCACTCCTTGCATTGACCTGGCATTGCAGTGCCACCAGGAATGGTGCACAATTCTCTTTTTTCTGTGAAAACCAAAGCAAGGCTGGAACTAGAAGGACGAAAACGTGTGCCTGTGCCCATGCCCGTGCGTCAACGTAATTGCAAGCCCATGTTTCTTGTAAGGAAGCAGCAGTGTAAAAGCTTACAGCACCTGGTATTCCCAGGCGGTCTCCCATCCAAGTACTAACCAGGCCCGACCCTGCTTAGCTTCCGAGATCAGACGAGATCGGGCGTGCTCAGGGTGGTATGGCCGTAAGCCGACGGGCTGGGGACACAGACTCCTTTTATAGACTAGGCAAGGCCCCCTGCTCGTGGAGGAGCTCAAAAGTCAGCCTTTCGAACACACTGCACTTGAGCCTTTATCTCCACTACCTGCTACACTCTATTCCAGTATTAGGAAGCTACACCGAGATGGGTAAGCTGCTCCCCATCTCCAAGCTTCTCACGTGCTTGCAGAGCAACATCCAAGGGTGAAACTAGAAGGACGTTAACGTGTGCCCGTGCGTCAACGTAATTGCAAGCCCATGTTTCTTGTAAGGAAGCAGCAGTGTAATAGCTTACAGCACCTGGTATTCCCAGGCGGTCTCCCATCCAAGTACTAACCAGGCCCGACCCTGCTTAGCTTCCGAGATCAGACGAGATCGGGCGTGCTCAGGGTGGTATGGCCGTAAGCCGACGGGCTGGGGACACAGACTCCTTTTATAGACTAGACAAGGCCCCCTGCTCGTGGAGGAGCTCAAAAGTCAGCCTTTCGAAAACACTGCACTTGAGCCTTTATCTCGACTACCTGCTACACTCTATTCCAGTATTAGGAAGCTACACCGAGATGGGTAAGCTGCTTCCCATCTCCAAGCTTCTCACATGCTTGCAGAGCGACATCCAAGGCTGAAACTAGAAGGACGTTAACGTGTGCCCGTGCGTCAACGTAATTGCAAGCCCATGTTTCTTGTAAGGAAGCAGCAGTGTAAAAGCTTACAGCACCTGGTATTCCCAGGCGGTCTCCCATCCAAGTACTAACCAGGCCCGACTGTGCTTAGCTTCCGAGATCAGACGAGATCGGCCGTGCTCAGGGTGGTATGGCCGTAAGCCCAGGGGCCGGGGACACAGACTCCTTTTATAGACTAGGCAAGGCCCCCTGCTCGTGGAGGAGCTCAAAAGTCAGCCTTTCGAACACACTGCACTTGAGCCTTTATCTCCACTACCTGCTACACTATATTCCAGTATTAGGAAGCTACACCGAGATGGGTAAGCTGCTGCCCATCTCCAAGCTTCTCACGTGCTTGCAGAGCGACATCCAAGGCTGAAACTAGAAGGAGGTTAACGTGTGCCTGTGTGTCAACGTAATTGCAAGCCCATGTTTCTTGTAAGGAAGCAGCAGTGTAAAAGCATACAGCACCTGGTATTCCCAGGCTGTCTCCCATCCAAGTACTAACCAGGCCCGACCCTGCTTAGCTTCCGAGATCAGACGAGATCGGGCGTGCTCAGGGTGGTATGGCCGTAAGCCGACAGGCTGGGGACACAGACTCCTTTTATAGACTAGGCAAGGCCCCCTGCTCGTGGAGGAGCTCAAAGGTCAGCCTTTCGAACGTTCAAGAGTTTAAGTTGTTTTTGGTGGGCTTTGCTGTATGGCCGCGCCCTTTGAGTGTGTCAAATGTCAAGCAGCTGTCTGTCAAGGCTCAGAGTGCACTTAGATCACCTTGGGGCGGAGGTGATCAGCAGCAGCCTTTGTTATGCGCACTTAAAAAACATGGCACCACAACAAGTAACTTGTGTGCCAAGATCTTGAGTTGGCCCCAGACACTTGTGGGCCATCGCTTCTCGGCCTTTTGGCTAAGATCAAGTGTAGTATCTGTTCTTATCAGTTTAATATCTGATATGTCCTCTATATGGGGATTAAATATTAAATGCATTTTTGAGCATTGGGAGGTGAAAACTGGGGCTTGCTCTCTTCACTCCTTGCATTGACCTGGCATTGCAGTGCCACCAGGAACGGTGCACCATTCTCTTTTTTCTGTGAAAACCAAAGCAAGGCTGGAACTAGAAGTACGTTAACGTGTGCCTGTGCCCGTGCCCGTGCGTCAACGTAATTGCAAGCCCATGTTTCTTGTAAGGAAGCAGCAGTGTAAAAGCTTACAGCACCTGGTATTCCCAGGCAGTCTCCCATCCAAGAACTAACCAGGCCCGACCCTGCTTAGCTTCCGAGATCAGACGAGATCGGGCGTGCTCAGGGTGGTATGGCCGTAAGCCGACGGGCTGGGGACACAGACTCCTTTTATAGACTAGGCAAGGCCCCCTGCTCGTGGAGGAGCTCAAAAGTCAGCCTTTCGAACACACTGCACTTGAGCCTTTATCTCCACTACCTGCTACACTATATTCCAGTATTAGGAAGCTACACCGAGATGGGTAAGCTGCTGCCCATCTCCAAGCTTCTCACGTGCCTGCAGAGCGACATCCAAGGCTGAAACTAGAAGGAGGTTAACGTGTGCCCGTGCGTCAACGTAATTGCAAGCCCATGTTTCTTGTAAGGAAGCAGCAGTGTAAAAGCTTACAGCACCTGGTATTCCCAGGCGGTCTCCCATCCAAGTACTAACCAGGCCCGACCCTGCTTAGCTTCCGAGATCAGACGAGATCGGGCGTGCTCAGGGTGGTATGGCCGTAAGCCGACGGGCTGGGGACACAGACTCCTTTTATAAACTAGGCAAGGCCCCCTGCTCGTGGAGGAGCTCAAAGGTCAGCCTTTCGAACGTTCAAGAGTTTAAGTTGTTTTTGGTGGGCTTTGCTGTATGGCCGCGCCCTTTGAGTGTGTCAAATGTCAAGCAGCTGTCCGTCAAGGCTCAGAGGTGCACTTAGATCACCTTGGGGCGGAGGTGATCAGCAGCAGCCTTTGTTATGCGCACTTAAAAAACATGGCACCACAACAAGTAACTTGTGTGCCAAGATCTTGAGTTGGCCCCAGACACTTGTGGGCCATCGCTTCTCGGCCTTTTGGCTAGGATCAAGTGTAGTATCTGTTCTTATCAGTTTAATATCTGATATGTCCTCTATATGGGGATTAAATATTAAATGCATTTTTGAGCATTGGGAGGTGAAAACTGGGGCTTGCTCTCTTCACTCCTTGCATTGACCTGGCATTGCAGTGCCACCAGGAATGGTGCACAATTCTCTTTTTTCTGTGAAAACCAAAGCAAGGCTGGAACTAGAAGGACGAAAACGTGTGCCTGTGCCCATGCCCGTGCGTCAACGTAATTGCAAGCCCATGTTTCTTGTAAGGAAGCAGCAGTGTAAAAGCTTACAGCACCTGGTATTCCCAGGCGGTCTCCCATCCAAGTACTAACCAGGCCCGACCCTGCTTAGCTTCCGAGATCAGACGAGATCGGGCGTGCTCAGGGTGGTATGGCCGTAAGCCGACGGGCTGGGGACACAGACTCCTTTTATAGACTAGGCAAGGCCCCCTGCTCGTGGAGGAGCTCAAAAGTCAGCCTTTCGAACACACTGCACTTGAGCCTTTATCTCCACTACCTGCTACACTCTATTCCAGTATTAGGAAGCTACACCGAGATGGGTAAGCTGCTCCCCATCTCCAAGCTTCTCACGTGCTTGCAGAGCAACATCCAAGGGTGAAACTAGAAGGACGTTAACGTGTGCCCGTGCGTCAACGTAATTGCAAGCCCATGTTTCTTGTAAGGAAGCAGCAGTGTAATAGCTTACAGCACCTGGTATTCCCAGGCGGTCTCCCATCCAAGTACTAACCAGGCCCGACCCTGCTTAGCTTCCGAGATCAGACGAGATCGGGCGTGCTCAGGGTGGTATGGCCGTAAGCCGACGGGCTGGGGACACAGACTCCTTTTATAGACTAGACAAGGCCCCCTGCTCGTGGAGGAGCTCAAAAGTCAGCCTTTCGAAAACACTGCACTTGAGCCTTTATCTCGACTACCTGCTACACTCTATTCCAGTATTAGGAAGCTACACCGAGATGGGTAAGCTGCTTCCCATCTCCAAGCTTCTCACATGCTTGCAGAGCGACATCCAAGGCTGAAACTAGAAGGACGTTAACGTGTGCCCGTGCGTCAACGTAATT
>NC_081149.1:3236200-3241200 GCF_958295425.1 Solea solea | reverse complement strand
ACTATATTCCAGTATTAGGAAGCTACATCGAGATGGGTAAGCTGCTGCCCATCTCCAAGCTTCTCACGTGCTTGCAGAGCGACATCCAAGGCTGAAACTAGAAGGACGTTAACGTGTGCCCGTGCGTCAACGTAATTGCAAGCCCATGTTTCTTGTAAGGAAGCAGCAGTGTAAAAGCTTACAGCACCTGGTATTCCCAGGCGGTCTCCCATCCAAGTACTAACCAGGCCCGACCCTGCTTAGCTTCCGAGATCAGACGAGATCGAGCGTGCTCAGGGTGGTATGGCCGTAAGCCGACGGGCTGGGGACACAGACTCCTTTTATAGACTAGGCAAGGCCCCCTGCTCGTGGAGGAGCTCAAAGGTCAGCCTTTCGAACGTTCAAGAGTTTAAGTTGTTTTTGGTGGGCTTTGCTGTATGGCCGCGCCCTTTGAGTGTGTCAAATGTCAAGCAGCTGTTCGTCAAGGCTCAGAGGTGCACTTAGATCACCTTGGGGCGGAGGTGATCAGCAGCAGCCTTTGTTATGCGCACTTAAAAAACATGGCACCACAACAAGTAACTTGTGTGCCAAGATCTTGAGTTGGCCCCAGACACTTGTGGGCCATCGCTTCTCGGCCTTTTGGCTAAGATCAAGTGTAGTATCTGTTCTTATCAGTTTAATATCTGATATGTCCTCTATATGGGGATTAAATATTAAATGCATTTTTGAGCATTGGGAGGTGAAAACTGGGGCTTGCTCTCTTCACTCCTTGCATTGACCTGGCATTGCAGTGCCACCAGGAACGGTGCACCATTCTCTTTTTTCTGTGAAAACCAAAGCAAGGCTGGAACTAGAAGGACGTTAACGTGTGCCTGTGCCCGTGCCCGTGCGTCAACGTAATTGCAAGCCCATGTTTCTTGTAAGGAAGCAGCAGTGTAAAAGCTTACAGCACCTGGTATTCCCAGGCGGTCTCCCATCCAAGTACTAACCAGGCCCGACCCTGCTTAGCTTCCGAGATCAGACGAGATCGGGCGTGCTCAGGGTGGTATGGCCGTAAGCCGACGGGCTGGGGACACAGACTCCTTTTATAGACTAGGCAAGGCCCCCTGCTCGTGGAGGAGCTCAAAGGTCAGCCTTTCGAACGTTCAAGAGTTTAAGTTGTTTTTGGTGGGCTTTGCTGTATGGCCGCGCCCTTTGAGTGTGTCAAATGTCAAGCAGCTGTCCGTCAAGGCTCAGAGGTGCACTTAGATCACCTTGGGGCAGAGGTGATCAGCAGCAGCCTTTGTTATGCGCACTTAAAAAACATGGCACCACAACAAGTAACTTGTGTGCCAAGATCTTGAGTTGGCCCCACACACTTGTGGGCCATCGCTTCTCGGCCTTTTGGCTAAGATCAAGTGTAGTATCTGTTCTTATCAGTTTAATATCTGATATGTCCTCTATATGGGGATTAAATATTAAATGCATTTTTGAGCATTGGGAGGTGAAAACTGGGGCTTGCTCTCTCAACTCCTTGCATTGACCTGGCATTGCAGTGCCACCAGGAACGGTGCACCATTCTCTTTTTTCTGTGAAAACCATAGCAAGGCAGGAACTAGAAGGACGTTAACGTGTGCCTGTGCCCGTGCCCGTGCGTCAACGTAATTGCAAGCCCATGTTTCTTGTAAGGAAGCAGCAGTGTAAAAGCTTACAGCACCTGGTATTCCCAGGCGGTCTCCCATCCAAGTACTAACCAGGCCCGACCCTGCTTAGCTTCCGAGATCAGACGAGATCGGGCGTGCTCAGGGTGGTATGGCCGTAAGCCGACGGGCTGGGGACACAGACTCCTTTTATAGACTAGGCAAGGCCCCCTGCTCGTGGAGGAGCTCAAAAGTCAGCCTTTCGAACACACTGCACTTGAGCCTTTATCTCCACTACCTGCTACACTATATTCCAGTATTAGGAAGCTACATCGAGATGGGTAAGCTGCTGCCCATCTCCAAGCTTCTCACGTGCTTGCAGAGCAACATCCAAGGCTGAAACTAGAAGGACGTTAACGTGTGCCCGTGCGTCAACGTAATTGCAAGCCCATGTTTCTTGTAAGGAAGCAGCAGTGTAAAAGCTTACAGCACCTGGTATTCCCAGGCGGTCTCCCATCCAAGTACTAACCAGGCCCGACCCTGCTTAGCTTCCGAGATCAGACGAGATCGAGCGTGCTCAGGGTGGTATGGCCGTAAGCCGACGGGCTGGGGACACAGACTCCTTTTATAGACTAGGCAAGGCCCCCTGCTCGTGGAGGAGCTCAAAGGTCAGCCTTTCGAACGTTCAAGAGTTTAAGTTGTTTTTGGTGGGCTTTGCTGTATGGCCGCGCCCTTTGAGTGTGTCAAATGTCAAGCAGCTGTCCGTCAAGGCTCAGAGGTGCACTTAGATCACCTTGGGGCGGAGGTGATCAGCAGCAGCCTTTGTTATGCGCACTTAAAAAACATGGCACCACAACAAGTAACTTGTGTGCCAAGATCTTGAGTTGGCCCCACACACTTGTGGGCCATCGCTTCTCGGCCTTTTGGCTAAGATCAAGTGTAGTATCTGTTCTTATCAGTTTAATATCTGATATGTCCTCTATATGGGGATTAAATATTAAATGCATTTTTGAGCATTGGGAGGTGAAAACTGGGGCTTGCTCTCTTCACTCCTTGCATTGACCTGGCATTGCAGTGCCACCAGGAACGGTGCACCATTCTCTTTTTTCTGTGAAAACCAAAGCAAGGCTGGAACTAGAAGGACGTTAACGTGTGCCTGTGCCCGTGCCCGTGCGTCAACGTAATTGCAAGCCCATGTTTCTTGTAAGGAAGCAGCAGTGTAAAAGCTTACAGCACCTGGTATTCCCAGGCGGACTCCCATCCAAGTACTAACCAGGCCCGACCCTGCTTAGCTTCCGAGATCAGACGAGATCGGGCGTGCTCAGGGTGGTATGGCCGTAAGCCGATGGGCTGGGGACACAGACTCCTTTTATAGACTAGGCAAGGCCCCCTGCTCGTGGAGGAGCTCAAAAGTCAGCCTTTCGAACACACTGCACTTGAGCCTTTATCTCCACTACCTGCTACACTATATTCCAGTATTAGGAAGCTACATCGAGATGGGTAAGCTGCTGCCCATCTCCAAGCTTCTCACGTGCTTGCAGAGCGACATCCAAGGCTGAAACTAGAAGGACGTTAACGTGTGCCCGTGCGTCAACGTAATTGCAAGCCCATGTTTCTTGTAAGGAAGCAGCAGTGTAAAAGCTTACAGCACCTGGTATTCCCAGGCGGTCTCCCATCCAAGTACTAACCAGGCCCGACCCTGCTTAGCTTCCGAGATCAGACGAGATCGGGCGTGCTCAGGGTGGTATGGCCGTAAGCCGACGGGCTGGGGACACAGACTCCTTTTATAGACTAGGCAAGGCCCCCTGCTCGTGGAGGAGCTCAAAAGTCAGCCTTTCGAACACACTGCACTTGAGCCTTTATCTCCACTACCTGCTACACTATATTCCAGTATTAGGAAGCTACATCGAGATGGGTAAGCTGCTGCCCATCTCCAAGCTTCTCACGTGCTTGCAGAGCGACATCCAAGGCTGAAACTAGAAGGACGTTAACGTGTGCCTGTGCGTCAACGTAATTGCAAGCCCATGTTTCTTGTAAGGAAGCAGCAGTGTAAAAGCTTACAGCACCTGGTATTCCCAGGCGGTCTCCCATCCAAGTACTAACCAGGCCCGACCCTGCTTAGCTTCCGAGATCAGACGAGATCGGGCGTGCTCAGGGTGGTATGGCCGTAAGCCGACGGGCTGGGGACACAGACTCCTTTTATAGACTAGGCAAGGCCCCCTGCTCGTGGAGGAGCTCAAAGGTCAGCCTTTCGAACGTTCAAGAGTTTAAGTTGTTTTTGGTGGGCTTTGCTGTATGGCCGCGCCCTTTGAGTGTGTCAAATGTCAAGCAGCTGTCCGTCAAGGCTCAGAGGTGCACTTAGATCACCTTGGGGCAGAGGTGATCAGCAGCAGCCTTTGTTATGCGCACTTAAAAAACATGGCACCACAACAAGTAACTTGTGTGCCAAGATCTTGAGTTGGCCCCACACACTTGTGGGCCATCGCTTCTCGGCCTTTTGGCTAAGATCAAGTGTAGTATCTGTTCTTATCAGTTTAATATCTGATATGTCCTCTATATGGGGATTAAATATTAAATGCATTTTTGAGCATTGGGAGGTGAAAACTGGGGCTTGCTCTCTTCACTCCTTGCATTGACCTGGCATTGCAGTGCCACCAGGAACGGTGCACCATTCTCTTTTTTCTGTGAAAACCATAGCAAGGCTGGAACTAGAAGGACGTTAACGTGTGCCTGTGCCCGTGCCCGTGCGTCAACGTAATTGCAAGCCCATGTTTCTTGTAAGGAAGCAGCAGTGTAAAAGCTTACAGCACCTGGTATTCCCAGGCGGTCTCCCATCCAAGTACTAACCAGGCCCGACCCTGCTTAGCTTCCGAGATCAGACGAGATCGGGCGTGCTCAGGGTGGTATGGCCGTAAGCCGACGGGCTGGGGACACAGACTCCTTTTATAGACTAGGCAAGGCCCCCTGCTCGTGGAGGAGCTCAAAAGTCAGCCTTTCGAACACACTGCACTTGAGCCTTTATCTCCACTACCTGCTACACTATATTCCAGTATTAGGAAGCTACATCGAGATGGGTAAGCTGCTGCCCATCTCCAAGCTTCTCACGTGCTTGCAGAGCAACATCCAAGGCTGAAACTAGAAGGACGTTAACGTGTGCCCGTGCGTCAACGTAATTGCAAGCCCATGTTTCTTGTAAGGAAGCAGCAGTGTAAAAGCTTACAGCACCTGGTATTCCCAGGCGGTCTCCCATCCAAGTACTAACCAGGCCCGACCCTGCTTAGCTTCCGAGATCAGACGAGATCGAGCGTGCTCAGGGTGGTATGGCCGTAAGCCGACGGGCTGGGGACACAGACTCCTTTTATAGACTAGGCAAGGCCCCCTGCTCGTGGAGGAGCTCAAAGG
>NC_081149.1:3231200-3233700 GCF_958295425.1 Solea solea | reverse complement strand
TACTAACCAGGCCCGACCCTGCTTAGCTTCCGAGATCAGACGAGATCGGGCGTGCTCAGGGTGGTATGGCCGTAAGCCGACGGGCTGGGGACACAGACTCCTTTTATAGACTAGGCAAGGCCCCCTGCTCGTGGAGGAGCTCAAAGGTCGTCCTTTCGAACGTTCAAGAGTTTAAGTTGTTTTTGGTGGGCTTTGCTGTATGGCCGCGCCCTTTGAGTGTGTCAAATGTCAAGCAGCTGCCCGTCAAGGCTCAGAGGTGCACTTAGATCACCTTGGGGCAGAGGTGATCAGCAGCAGCCTTTGTTATGCGCACTTAAAAAACATGGCACCACAACAAGTAACTTGTGTGCCAAGATCTTGAGTTGGCCCCACACACTTGTGGGCCATCGCTTCTCGGCCTTTTGGCTAAGATCAAGTGTAGTATCTGTTCTTATCAGTTTAATATCTGATATGTCCTCTATATGGGGATTAAATATTAAATGCATTTTTGAGCATTGGGAGGTGAAAACTGGGGCTTGCTCTCTTCACTCCTTGCATTGACCTGGCATTGCAGTGCCACCAGGAACGGTGCACCATTCTCTTTTTTCTGTGAAAACCATAGCAAGGCTGGAACTAGAAGGACGTTAACGTGTGCCTGTGCCCGTGCCCGTGCGTCAACGTAATTGCAAGCCCATGTTTCTTGTAAGGAAGCAGCAGTGTAAAAGCTTACAGCACCTGGTATTCCCAGGCGGTCTCCCATCCAAGTACTAACCAGGCCCGACCCTGCTTAGCTTCCGAGATCAGACAAGATCGGGCGTGCTCAGGGTGGTATGGCCGTAAGCCGACGGGCTGGGGACACAGACTCCTTTTATAGACTAGGCAAGGCCCCCTGCTCGTGGAGGAGCTCAAAAGTCAGCCTTTCGAACACACTGCACTTGAGCCTTTATCTCCACTACCTGCTACACTATATTCCAGTATTAGGAAGCTACATCGAGATGGGTAAGCTGCTGCCCATCTCCAAGCTTCTCACGTGCTTGCAGAGCGACATCCAAGGCTGAAACTAGAAGGACGTTAACGTGTGCCCGTGCGTCAACGTAATTGCAAGCCCATGTTTCTTGTAAGGAAGCAGCAGTGTAAAAGCTTACAGCACCTGGTATTCCCAGGCGGTCTCCCATCCAAGTACTAACCAGGCCCGACCCTGCTTAGCTTCCGAGATCAGACGAGATCGGGCGTGCTCAGGGTGGTATGGCCATAAGCCGACGGGCTGGGGACACAGACTCCTTTTATAGACTAGGCAAGGCCCCCTGCTCGTGGAGGAGCTCAAAAGTCAGCCTTTCGAACACACTGCACTTGAGCCTTTATCTCCACTACCTGCTACACTATATTCCAGTATTAGGAAGCTACATCGAGATGGGTAAGCTGCTGCCCATCTCCAAGCTTCTCACGTGCTTGCAGAGCGACATCCAAGGCTGAAACTAGAAGGACGTTAACGTGTGCCCGTGCGTCAACGTAATTGCAAGCCCATGTTTCTTGTAAGGAAGCAGCAGTGTAAAAGCTTACAGGACCTGGTATTCCCAGGCGGTCTCCCATCCAAGTACTAACCAGGCCCGACCCTGCTTAGCTTCCGAGATCAGACGAGATCGAGCATGCTCAGGGTGGTATGGCCGTAAGCCGACGGGCTGGGGACACAGACTCCTTTTATAGACTAGGCAAGGCCCCCTGCTCGTGGAGGAGCTCAAAGGTCAGCCTTTCGAACGTTCAAGAGTTTAAGTTGTTTTTGTTGGGCTTTGCTGTATGGCCGCGCCCTTTGAGTGTGTCAAATGTCAAGCAGCTGTTCGTCAAGGCTCAGAGGTGCACTTAGATCACCTTGGGGCGGAGGTGATCAGCAGCAGCCTTTGTTATGCGCACTTAAAAAACATGGCACCACAACAAGTAACTTGTGTGCCAAGATCTTGAGTTGGCCCCAGACACTTGTGGGCCATCGCTTCTCGGCCTTTTGGCTAAGATCAAGTGTAGTATCTGTTCTTATCAGTTTAATATCTGATATGTCCTCTATATGGGGATTAAATATTAAATGCATTTTTGAGCATTGGGAGGTGAAAACTGGGGCTTGCTCTCTTCACTCCTTGCATTGACCTGGCATTGCAGTGCCACCAGGAACGGTGCACCATTCTCTTTTTTCTGTGAAAACCAAAGCAAGGCTGGAACTAGAAGGACGTTAACGTGTGCCTGTGCCCGTGCCCGTGCGTCAACGTAATTGCAAGCCCATGTTTCTTGTAAGGAAGCAGCAGTGTAAAAGCTTACAGCACCTGGTATTCCCAGGCGGTCTCCCATCCAAGTACTAACCAGGCCCGACCCTGCTTAGCTTCCGAGATCAGACGAGATCGGGCGTGCTCAGGGTGGTATGGCCGTAAGCCGACGGGCTGGGGACACAGACTCCTTTTATAGACTAGGCAAGGCCCCCTGCTCGTGGAGGAGCTCAAAGGTCAGCCTTTCGAACGTTCAAGAGTTTAAGTTGTTT
>NC_081149.1:3221200-3228700 GCF_958295425.1 Solea solea | reverse complement strand
CAGTGTAAAAGCTTACAGCACCTGGTATTCCCAGGCGGTCTCCCATCCAAGTACTAACCAGGCCCGACCCTGCTTAGCTTCCGAGATCAGACGAGATCGGGCGTGCTCAGGGTGGTATGGCCGTAAGCCGACGGGCTGGGGACACAGACTCCTTTTATAGACTAGGCAAGGCCCCCTGCTCGTGGAGGAGCTCAAAAGTCAGCCTTTCGAACACACTGCACTTGAGCCTTTATCTCCACTACCTGCTACACTATATTCCAGTATTAGGAAGCTACATCGAGATGGGTAAGCTGCTGCCCATCTCCAAGCTTCTCACGTGCTTGCAGAGCGACATCCAAGGCTGAAACTAGAAGGACGTTAACGTGTGCCCGTGCGTCAACGTAATTGCAAGCCCATGTTTCTTGTAAGGAAGCAGCAGTGTAAAAGCTTACAGCACCTGGTATTCCCAGGCGGTCTCCCATCCAAGTACTAACCAGGCCCGACCCTGCTTAGCTTCCGAGATCAGACGAGATCGAGCATGCTCAGGGTGGTATGGCCGTAAGCCGACGGGCTGGGGACACAGACTCCTTTTATAGACTAGGCAAGGCCCCCTGCTCGTGGAGGAGCTCAAAGGTCAGCCTTTCGAACGTTCAAGAGTTTAAGTTGTTTTTGGTGGGCTTTGCTGTATGGCCGCGCCCTTTGAGTGTGTCAAATGTCAAGCAGCTGTTCGTCAAGGCTCAGAGGTGCACTTAGATCACCTTGGGGCGGAGGTGATCAGCAGCAGCCTTTGTTATGCGCACTTAAAAAACATGGCACCACAACAAGTAACTTGTGTGCCAAGATCTTGAGTTGGCCCCAGACACTTGTGGGCCATCGCTTCTCGGCCTTTTGGCTAAGATCAAGTGTAGTATCTGTTCTTATCAGTTTAATATCTGATATGTCCTCTATATGGGGATTAAATATTAAATGCATTTTTGAGCATTGGGAGGTGAAAACTGGGGCTTGCTCTCTTCACTCCTTGCATTGACCTGGCATTGCAGTGCCACCAGGAACGGTGCACCATTCTCTTTTTTCTGTGAAAACCAAAGCAAGGCTGGAACTAGAAGGACGTTAACGTGTGCCTGTGCCCGTGCCCGTGCGTCAACGTAATTGCAAGCCCATGTTTCTTGTAAGGAAGCAGCAGTGTAAAAGCTTACAGCACCTGGTATTCCCAGGCGGTCTCCCATCCAAGTACTAACCAGGCCCGACCCTGCTTAGCTTCCGAGATCAGACGAGATCGGGCGTGCTCAGGGTGGTATGGCCGTAAGCCGACGGGCTGGGGACACAGACTCCTTTTATAGACTAGGCAAGGCCCCCTGCTCGTGGAGGAGCTCAAAAGTCAGCCTTTCGAACACACTGCACTTGAGCCTTTATCTCCACTACCTGCTACACTATATTCCAGTATTAGGAAGCTACATCGAGATGGGTAAGCTGCTGCCCATCTCCAAGCTTCTCACGTGCTTGCAGAGCGACATCCAAGGCTGAAACTAGAAGGACGTTAACGTGTGCCCGTGCGTCAACGTAATTGCAAGCCCATGTTTCTTGTAAGGAAGCAGCAGTGTAAAAGCTTACAGCACCTGGTATTCCCAGGCGGTCTCCCATCCAAGTACTAACCAGGCCCGACCCTGCTTAGCTTCCGAGATCAGACGAGATCGGGCGTGCTCAGGGTGGTATGGCCGTAAGCCGACGGGCTGGGGACACAGACTCCTTTTATAGACTAGGCAAGGCCCCCTGCTCGTGGAGGAGCTCAAAAGTCAGCCTTTCGAACACACTGCACTTGAGCCTTTATCTCCACTACCTGCTACACTATATTCCAGTATTAGGAAGCTACATCGAGATGGGTAAGCTGCTGCCCATCTCCAAGCTTCTCACGTGCTTGCAGAGCGACATCCAAGGCTGAAACTAGAAGGACGTTAACGTGTGCCCGTGCGTCAACGTAATTGCAAGCCCATGTTTCTTGTAAGGAAGCAGCAGTGTAAAAGCTTACAGCACCTGGTATTCCCAGGCGGTCTCCCATCCAAGTACTAACCAGGCCCGACCCTGCTTAGCTTCCGAGATCAGACGAGATCGAGCATGCTCAGGGTGGTATGGCCGTAAGCCGACGGGCTGGGGACACAGACTCCTTTTATAGACTAGGCAAGGCCCCCTGCTCGTGGAGGAGCTCAAAGGTCAGCCTTTCGAACGTTCAAGAGTTTAAGTTGTTTTTGGTGGGCTTTGCTGTATGGCCGCGCCCTTTGAGTGTGTCAAATGTCAAGCAGCTGTTCGTCAAGGCTCAGAGGTGCACTTAGATCACCTTGGGGCGGAGGTGATCAGCAGCAGCCTTTGTTATGCGCACTTAAAAAACATGGCACCACAACAAGTAACTTGTGTGCCAAGATCTTGAGTTGGCCCCAGACACTTGTGGGCCATCGCTTCTCGGCCTTTTGGCTAAGATCAAGTGTAGTATCTGTTCTTATCAGTTTAATATCTGATATGTCCTCTATATGGGGATTAAATATTAAATGCATTTTTGAGCATTGGGAGGTGAAAACTGGGGCTTGCTCTCTTCACTCCTTGCATTGACCTGGCATTGCAGTGCCACCAGGAACGGTGCACCATTCTCTTTTTTCTGTGAAAACCAAAGCAAGGCTGGAACTAGAAGGACGTTAACGTGTGCCTGTGCCCGTGCCCGTGCGTCAACGTAATTGCAAGCCCATGTTTCTTGTAAGGAAGCAGCAGTGTAAAAGCTTACAGCACCTGGTATTCCCAGGCGGTCTCCCATCCAAGTACTAACCAGGCCCGACCCTGCTTAGCTTCCGAGATCAGACGAGATCGGGCGTGCTCAGGGTGGTATGGCCGTAAGCCGACGGGCTGGGGACACAGACTCCTTTTATAGACTAGGCAAGGCCCCCTGCTCGTGGAGGAGCTCAAAGGTCAGCCTTTCGAACGTTCAAGAGTTTAAGTTGTTTTTGGTGGGCTTTGCTGTATGGCCGCGCCCTTTGAGTGTGTCAAATGTCAAGCAGCTGTCCGTCAAGGCTCAGAGGTGCACTTAGATCACCTTGGGGCAGAGGTGATCAGCAGCAGCCTTTGTTATGCGCACTTAAAAAACATGGCACCACAACAAGTAACTTGTGTGCCAAGATCTTGAGTTGGCCCCACACACTTGTGGGCCATCGCTTCTCGGCCTTTTGGCTAAGATCAAGTGTAGTATCTGTTCTTATCAGTTTAATATCTGATATGTCCTCTATATGGGGATTAAATATTAAATGCATTTTTGAGCATTGGGAGGTGAAAACTGGGGCTTGCTCTCTTCACTCCTTGCATTGACCTGGCATTGCAGTGCCACCAGGAACGGTGCACCATTCTCTTTTTTCTGTGAAAACCAAAGCAAAGCTGGAACTAGAAGGACGTTAACGTGTGCCTGTGCCCGTGCCCGTGCGTCAACGTAATTGCAAGCCCATGTTTCTTGTAAGGAAGCAGCAGTGTAAAAGCTTACAGCACCTGGTATTCCCAGGCGGTCTCCCATCCAAGTACTAACCAGGCCCGACCCTGCTTAGCTTCCGAGATCAGACGAGATCGAGCGTGCTCAGGGTGGTATGGCCGTAAGCCGACGGGCTGGGGACACAGACTCCTTTTATAGACTAGGCAAGGCCCCCTGCTCGTGGAGGAGCTCAAAGGTCAGCCTTTCGAACGTTCAAGAGTTTAAGTTGTTTTTGGTGGGCTTTGCTGTATGGCCGCGCCCTTTGAGTGTGTCAAATGTCAAGCAGCTGTTCGTCAAGGCTCAGAGGTGCACTTAGATCACCTTGGGGCGGAGGTGATCAGCAGCAGCCTTTGTTATGCGCACTTAAAAAACATGGCACCACAACAAGTAACTTGTGTGCCAAGATCTTGAGTTGGCCCCAGACACTTGTGGGCCATCGCTTCTCGGCCTTTTGGCTAAGATCAAGTGTAGTATCTGTTCTTATCAGTTTAATATCTGATATGTCCTCTATATGGGGATTAAATATTAAATGCATTTTTGAGCATTGGGAGGTGAAAACTGGGGCTTGCTCTCTTCACTCCTTGCATTGACCTGGCATTGCAGTGCCACCAGGAACGGTGCACCATTCTCTTTTTTCTGTGAAAACCAAAGCAAGGCTGGAACTAGAAGGACGTTAACGTGTGCCTGTGCCCGTGCCCGTGCGTCAACGTAATTGCAAGCCCATGTTTCTTGTAAGGAAGCAGCAGTGTAAAAGCTTACAGCACCTGGTATTCCCAGGCGGACTCCCATCCAAGTACTAACCAGGCCCGACCCTGCTTAGCTTCCGAGATCAGACGAGATCGGGCGTGCTCAGGGTGGTATGGCCGTAAGCCGACGGGCTGGGGACACAGACTCCTTTTATAGACTAGGCAAGGCCCCCTGCTCGTGGAGGAGCTCAAAAGTCAGCCTTTCGAACACACTGCACTTGAGCCTTTATCTCCACTACCTGCTACACTATATTCCAGTATTAGGAAGCTACATCGAGATGGGTAAGCTGCTGCCCATCTCCAAGCTTCTCACGTGCTTGCAGAGCGACATCCAAGGCTGAAACTAGAAGGACGTTAACGTGTGCCCGTGCGTCAACGTAATTGCAAGCCCATGTTTCTTGTAAGGAAGCAGCAGTGTAAAAGCTTACAGCACCTGGTATTCCCAGGCGGTCTCCCATCCAAGTACTAACCAGGCCCGACCCTGCTTAGCTTCCGAGATCAGACGAGATCGGGCGTGCTCAGGGTGGTATGGCCGTAAGCCGACGGGCTGGGGACACAGACTCCTTTTATAGACTAGGCAAGGCCCCCTGCTCGTGGAGGAGCTCAAAAGTCAGCCTTTCGAACACACTGCACTTGAGCCTTTATCTCCACTACCTGCTACACTATATTCCAGTATTAGGAAGCTACATCGAGATGGGTAAGCTGCTGCCCATCTCCAAGCTTCTCACGTGCTTGCAGAGCGACATCCAAGGCTGAAACTAGAAGGACGTTAACGTGTGCCCGTGCGTCAACGTAATTGCAAGCCCATGTTTCTTGTAAGGAAGCAGCAGTGTAAAAGCTTACAGCACCTGGTATTCCCAGGCGGTCTCCCATCCAAGTACTAACCAGGCCCGACCCTGCTTAGCTTCCGAGATCAGACGAGATCGGGCGTGCTCAGGGTGGTATGGCCGTAAGCCGACGGGCTGGGGACACAGACTCCTTTTATAGACTAGGCAAGGCCCCCTGCTCGTGGAGGAGCTCAAAGGTCAGCCTTTCGAACGTTCAAGAGTTTAAGTTGTTTTTGGTGGGCTTTGCTGTATGGCCGCGCCCTTTGAGTGTGTCAAATGTCAAGCAGCTGTCCGTCAAGGCTCAGAGGTGCACTTAGATCACCTTGGGGCAGAGGTGATCAGCAGCAGCCTTTGTTATGCGCACTTAAAAAACATGGCACCACAACAAGTAACTTGTGTGCCAAGATCTTGAGTTGGCCCCACACACTTGTGGGCCATCTCTTCTCGGCCTTTTGGCTAAGATCAAGTGTAGTATCTGTTCTTATCAGTTTAATATCTGATATGTCCTCTATATGGGGATTAAATATTAAATGCATTTTTGAGCATTGGGAGGTGAAAACTGGGGCTTGCTCTCTTCACTCCTTGCATTGACCTGGCATTGCAGTGCCACCAGGAACGGTGCACCATTCTCTTTTTTCTGTGAAAACCAAAGCAAGGCTGGAACTAGAAGGACGTTAACGTGTGCCTGTGCCCGTGCCCGTGCGTCAACGTAATTGCAAGCCCATGTTTCTTGTAAGGAAGCAGCAGTGTAAAAGCTTACAGCACCTGGTATTCCCAGGCGGTCTCCCATCCAAGTACTAACCAGGCCCGACCCTGCTTAGCTTCCGAGATCAGACGAGATCGGGCGTGCTCAGGGTGGTGTGGCCGTAAGCCGAAGGGCTGGGGACACAGACTCCTTTTATAGACTAGGCAAGGCCCCCTGCTCGTGGAGGAGCTCAAAAGTCAGCCTTTCGAACACACTGCACTTGAGCCTTTATCTCCACTACCTGCTACACTATATTCCAGTATTAGGAAGCTACATCAAGATGGGTAAGCTGCTGCCCATCTCCAAGCTTCTCACGTGCTTGCAGAGCGACATCCAAGGCTGAAACTAGAAGGACGTTAACGTGTGCCCGTGCGTCAACGTAATTGCAAGCCCATGTTTCTTGTAAGGAAGCAGCAGTGTAAAAGCTTACAGCACCTGGTATTCCCAGGCGGTCTCCCATCCAAGTACTAAACAGGCCCGACCCTGCTTAGCTTCCGAGATCAGACGAGATCGAGCGTGCTCAGGGTGGTATGGCCGTAAGCCCAGGGGCCGGGGACACAGACTCCTTTTATAGACTAGGCAAGGCCCCCTGCTCGTGGAGGAGCTCAAAAGTTAGCCTTTCGAACACACTAAACTTGAGCCTTTATCTCCACTACCTGCTACACTCTATTCCAGTATTAGGAAGCTACACCGAGATGGGTAAGCTGCTCCCCATCTCCAAGCTTCTCACATGCTTGCAGAGCGACATCCAAGGCTGAAACTAGAAGGACATTAACGTGTGCCCGTGCGTCAACGCAATTGCAAGCCCATGTTTCTTGTAAGGAAGCAGCAGTGTAAAAGCTTACAGCACCTGGTATTCCCAGGCGGTCTCCCATCCAAGTACTAACCAGGCCCGACCCTGCTTAGCTTCCGAGATCAGACGAGATCGGGCTTGCTCAGGGTGGTATGGCTGTAAGCCGACGGGCTGGGGACACAGACTCCTTTTATAGACCAAGCAAGGCCCCCTGCTCGTGGAGGAGCTCAAAGGTCAGCCTTTCGAACGTTCAAGAGTTTAAGTTGTTTTTGGTGGGCTTTGCTATATGGCCGCGCCCTTTGAGTGTGTCAAATGTCAAGCAGCTGTCCGTCAAGGCTCAGAGGTGCACTTAGATCACCTTGGGGCGGAGGTGATCAGCAGCAGCCTTTGTTATGCGCACTTAAAAAACATGGCACCACAACAAGTAACTTGTGTGCCAAGATCTTGAGTTGGCCCCAGACACTTGTGGGCCATCGCTTCTCGGCCTTTTGGCTAAGATCAAGTGTAGTATCTGTTCTTATCAGTTTAATATCTGATATGTCCTCTATATGGGGATTAAATATTAAATGCATTTTTGAGCATTGGGAGGTGAAAACTGGGGCTTGCTCTCTTCACTCCTTGCATTGACCTGGCATTGCAGTGCCACCAGGAACGGTGCACCATTCTCTTTTTTCTGTGAAAACCAAAGCAAGGCTGGAACTAGAAGGACGTTAACGTGTGCCTGTGCCCGTGCCCGTGCGTCAACGTAATTGCAAGCCCATGTTTCTTGTAAGGAAGCAGCAGTGTAAAAGCTTACAGCACCTGGTATTCCCAGGCGGTCTCCCATCCAAGTACTAACCAGGCCCGACCCTGCTTAGCTTCCGAGATCAGACGAGATCGGGCGTGCTCAGGGTGGTATGGCCGTAAGCCGA
>NC_081149.1:3213700-3216200 GCF_958295425.1 Solea solea | reverse complement strand
CCCATGTTTCATGTAAGGAAGCAGCAGTGTAAAAGCTTACAGCACCTGGTATTCCCAGGCGGTCTCCCATCCAAGTACTAACCAGGCCCGACTTTGCTTAGCTTCCGAGATCAGACGAGATCGGGCGTGCTCAGGGTGGTATGGCCGTAAGCCGACGGGCTGGGGACACAGACTCCTTTTATAGACTAGGCAAGGCCCCCTGCTCGTGGAGGAGCTCAAAAGTCAGCCTTTCGAACACACTGCACTTGAGCCTTTATCTCCACTACCTGCTACACTATATTCCAGTATTAGGAAGCTACACCGAGATGGGTAAGCTGCTGCCCATCTCCAGCAGCTTACGTGCTTCTCACGTGCTTGCAGAGCGACATCCAAGGCTGAAACTAGAAGGACGTTAACGTGTGCCCGTGCGTCAACGTAATTGCAAGCCCATGTTTCTTGTAAGGAAGCAGCAGTGTAAAAGCTTACAGCACCTGGTATTCCCAGGCGGTCTCCCATCCAAGTACTAACCAGGCCCGACCCTGCTTAGCTTCCGAGATCAGACGAGATCGGGCGTGCTCAGGGTGGTATGGCCGTAAGCCGATGGGCTGGGGACACAGACTCCTTTTATAGACTAGGCAAGGCCCCCTGCTCGTGGAGGAGCTCAAAAGTCAGCCTTTCGAACACACTGCACTTGAGCCTTTATCTCCACTACCTGCTACACTATATTCCAGTATTAGGAAGCTACACCGAGATGGGTAAGCTGCTGCCCATCTCCAGCAGCTTACGTGCTTCTCACGTGCTTGCAGAGCGACATCCAAGGCTGAAACTAGAAGGACGTTAACGTGTGCCCGTGCGTCAATGTAATTGCAAGCCCATGTTTCTTGTAAGGAAGCAGCAGTGTAAAAGCTTACAGCACCTGGTATTCCCAGGCGGTCTCCCATCCAAGTACTAACCAGGCCCGACCCTGCTTAGCTTCCGAGATCAGACGAGATCGGGCGTGCTCAGGGTGGTATGGCCGTAAGCCGATGGGCTGGGGACACAGACTCCTTTTATAGACTAGGCAAGGCCCCCTGCTCGTGGAGGAGCTCAAAAGTCAGCCTTTCGAACACACTGCACTTGAGCCTTTATCTCCACTACCTGCTACACTATATTCCAGTATTAGGAAGCTACACCGAGATGGGTAAGCTGCTGCCCATCTCCAAGCTTCTCACGTGCTTGCAGAGCGACATCCAAGGCTGAAAATAGAAGGAGGTTAACGTGTGCCCGTGCGTCAACGTAATTGCAAGCCCATGTTTCTTGTAAGGAAGCAGCAGTGTAAAAGCTTACAGCACCTGGTATTCCCAGGCGGTCTCCCATCCAAGTACTAACCAGGCCCGACCCTGCTTAGCTTCCGAGATCAGACGAGATCGGGCGTGCTCAGGGTGGTATGGCCGTAAGGCGACGGGCTGGGGACACAGACTCCTTTTATAGACTAGGCAAGGCCCCCTGCTCGTGGAGGAGCTCAAAAGTCAGCCTTTCGAACACACTGCACTTGAGCCTTTATCTCCACTACCTGCTACACTATATTCCAGTATTAGGAAGCTACATCGAGATGGGTAAGCTGCTGCCCATCTCCAAGCTTCTCACGTGCTTGCAGAGCGACATCCAAGGCTGAAACTAGAAGGACGTTAACGTTTGCCCGTGCGTCAACGTAATTGCAAGCCCATGTTTCTTGTAAGGAAGCAGCAGTGTAAAAGCTTACAGCACCTGGTATTCCCAGGCGGTCTCCCATCCAAGTACTAACCAGGCCCGACCCTGCTTAGCTTCCGAGATCAGACGAGATCGGGCGTGCTCAGGGTGGTATGGCCGTAAGCCGACGGGCTGGGGACACAGACTCCTTTTATAGACTAGGCAAGGCCCCCTGCTCGTGGAGGAGCTCAAAAGTCAGCCTTTCGAACGTTCAAGAGTTTAAGTTGTTTTTGGTGGGCTTTGCTGTATGGCCGCGCCCTTTGAGTGTGTCAAATGTCAAGCAGCTGTCCGTCAAGGCTCAGAGGTGCACTTAGATCACCTTGGGGCGGAGGTGATCAGCAGCAGCCTTTGTTATGCGCACTTAAAAAACATGGCACCACAACAAGTAACTTGTGTGCCAAGATCTTGAGTTGGCCCCAGACACTTGTGGGCCATAGCTTCTCGGCCTTTTGGCTAAGATCAAGTGTAGTATCTGTTCATATCAGTTTAATATCTGATATGTCCTCTATATGGGGATTAAATATTAAATGCATTTTTGAGCATTGGGAGGTGAAAACTGGGGCTTGCTCTCTTCACTTCTTGCATTGACCTGGCATTGCAGTGCCACCAGGAATGGTGCACCATTCTCTTTTTTCTGTGAAAACCAAAGCACGGCTGGAACTAGAAGGACGTTAACGTGTGCCTGTGCCCGTGCCCGTGTGTCAACGTAATTGCAAGCCCATGTTTCTTGTAAGGAAGCAGCAGTGTAAAAGCTTACAGTACCTGGTATTCCCACGCGGTCTCCCATCCAAGT
>NC_081149.1:3201200-3203700 GCF_958295425.1 Solea solea | reverse complement strand
AAAGCTTACAGCACCTGGTATTCCCAGGCGGTCTCCCATCCAAGTACTAACCAGGCCCGACCCTGCTTAGCTTCCGAGATCAGACGAGATCGGGCGTGCTCAGGGTGGTATGGCCGTAAGCCCAGGGGCCGGGGACACAGACTCCTTTTATAGACTAGGCAAGGCCCCCTGCTTGTGGAGGAGCTCAAAAGTCAGCCTTTCGAACACACTGCACTTGAGCCTTTATCTCCACTACCTGCTACACTATATTCCAGTATTAGGAAGCTACACCGAGATGGGTAAGCTGCTGCCCATCTCCAGCAGCTTACGTGCTTCTCACGTGCTTGCAGAGCGACATCCAAGGCTGAAACTAGAAGGACGTTAACGTGTGCCCGTGCATCAACGTAATTGCAAGCCCATGTTTCTTGTAAGGAAGCAGCAGTGTAAAAGCTTACAGCACCTGGTATTCCCAGGCGGTCTCCCATCCAAGTACTAACCAGGCCCGACCCTGCTTAGCTTCCGAGATCAGACGAGATCGGGCGTGCTCAGGGTGGAATGGCCGTAAGCCGACGGGCTGGGGACACAGACTCCTTTTATAGACTAGGCAAGGCCCCCTGCTCGTGGAGGAGCTCAAAAGTCAGCCTTTCGAACACACTGCACTTGAGCCTTTATCTCCCCTACCTGCTACACTATATTCCAGTATTAGGAAGCTACACCGAGATGGGTAAGCTGCTGCCCATCTCCAAGCTTCTCACGTGCTTGCAGAGCGACATCCAAGGCTGAAACTAGAAGGAGGTTAACGTGTGCCCGTGCGTCAACGTAATTGCAAGCCCATGTTTCTTGTAAGGAAGCAGCAGTGTAAAAGCTTACAGCACCTGGTATTCCCAGGCAGTCTCCCTTCCAAGTACTAACCTGGCCCGACCCTGCTTAGCTTCCGAGATCAGACGAGATCGGGCGTGCTCAGGGTGGTATGGCCGTAACCCGACGGGCTGGGGACACAGACTCCTTTTATAGACTAGGCAAGGCCCCCTGCTCGTGGAGGAGCTCAAAGGTCAGCCTTTCGAACGTTCAAGGGTTTAAGTTGTTTTTGGTGGGCTTTGCTGTATGGCCGCGCCCTTTGAGTGTGTCAAATGTCAAGCAGCTGTCCGTCAAGGCTCAGAGGTGCACTTAGATCACCTTGGGGCGGAGGTGATCAGCAGCAGCCTTTGTAATGCGCACTTAAAAAACATGGCACCACAACAAGTAACTTGTGTGCCAAGATCTTGAGTTGGCCCCAGAAACTTGTGGGCCATCGCTTCTCTGCCTTTTGGCTAAGATCAAGTGTAGTATCTGTTCTTATCAGTTTAATATCTGATATGTCCTCTATATGGGGATTAAATATTAAATGCATTTTTGAGCATTGGGAGGTGAAAACTGGGGCTTGCTCTCTTCACTCCTTGCATTGACCTGGCATTGTAGTGCCACCAGGAACGGTGCACCATTCTCTTCTTTCTGTGAAAACCAAAGCAAGGCTGGAACTAGAAGGACGTTAACGTGTGCCTGTGCCCGTGCCTGTGCGTCAACGTAATTGCAAGCCCATGTTTCTTGTAAGGAAGCAGCAGTGTAAAAGCTTACAGCACCTGGTATTCCCAGGCGGTCTCCCATCCAAGTACTAACCAGGCCCGACCCTGCTTAGCTTCCGAGATCAGACGAGATCGGGCGTGCTCAGGGTGGTATGGCCGTAAGCCGCCGGGCTGGGGACACAGACTCCTTTTATAGACTAGGCAAGGCCCCCTGCTCGTGGAGGAGCTCAAAGGTCAGCCTTTCGAACGTTCAAGAGTTTAAGTTGTTTTTGGTGGGCTTTGCTGTATGGCCGCGCCCTTTGAGTGTGTCAAATGTCAAGCAGCTGTCCGTCAAGGCTCAGAGGTGCACTTAGATCACCTTGGGGCAGAGGTGATCAGCAGCAGCCTTTGTTATGCGCACTTAAAAAACATGGCACCACAACAAGTAACTTGTGTGCCAAGATCTTGAGTTGGCCCAAGACACTTGTGGGCCATCGCTTCTAGGCCTTTTGGCTAAGATCAAGTGTAGTATCTGTTCTTATCAGTTTAATATCTGATATGTCCTCTATATGGGGATTAAATATTAAATGCATTTTTGAGCATTGGGAGGTGAAAACTGGGGCTTGCTCTCTTCACTCCTTGCATTGACCTGGCATTGCAGTGCCACCAGGAACTGTGCACAATTCTCTTTTTACTGTGAAAACCAAAGCAAGGCTGGAACTAGAAGGACGTTAACGTGTGCCTGTGCCCGTGCCCGTGCGTCAACGTAATTGCAAGCCCATGTTTCTTGTAAGGAAGCAGCAGTGTAAAAGCTTACAGCACCTGGTATTCCCAGGCGGTCTCCCATCCAAGTACTAACCAGGCCCGACCCTGCTTAGCTTCCGAGATCAGACGAGATCGGGCGTGCTCAGGGTGGTATGGCCGTAAGCCGACGGGCTGGGGACACAGACTCCTTTTATAGACTAGGCAAGGCCCCCTGC
>NC_081149.1:3191200-3196200 GCF_958295425.1 Solea solea | reverse complement strand
TTCCAGTATTAGGAAGCTACATCGAGATGGGTAAGCTGCTGCCCATCTCCAAGCTTCTCACGTGCTTGCAGAGCGACATCCAAGGCTGAAACTAGAAGGACGTTAACGTGTGCCCGTGCGTCAACGTAATTGCAAGCCCATGTTTCTTGTAAGGAAGCAGCAGTGTAAAAGCTTACAGCACCTGGTATTCCCAGGCGTTCTCCCATCCAAGTACTAACCAGGCCCGACCCTGCTTAGCTTCCGAGATCAGACGAGATCGGGCGTGCTCAGGGTGGTATGGCCGTAAGCCCAGGGGCCGGGGACACAGACTCCTTTTATAGACTAGGCAAGGCCCCCTGCTTGTCGAGGAGCTCAAAAGTCAGCCTTTCGAACACACTGCACTTGAGCCTTTATCTCCACTACCTGCTACACTCTATTCCAGTATTAGGAAGCTACACCGAGATGGGTAAGCTACTCCCCATCTCCAAGCTTCTCAGGTGCTTGCAGAGCGACATCCAAGGCTGAAACTAGAAGGACGTTAACGTGTGCCTGTGCGTCAACGTAATTGCAAGCCCATGTTTCTTGTAAGGAAGCAGCAGTGTAAAAGCTTACAGCACCTGGTATTCCCAGGCGGTCTCCCATCCAAGTACTAACCAGGCCCGACCCTGCTTAGCTTCCGAGATCAGACGAGATCGGGCGTGCTCAGGGTGGTATGGCCGTAAGCCGACGGGCTGGGGACACAGACTCCTTTTATAGACTAGGCAAGGCCCCCTGCTCGTGGAGGAGCTCAAAAGTCAGCCTTTCGAACACACTGCACTTGAGCCTTTATCTCCACTACCTGCTACACTATATTCCAGTATTAGGAAGCTACATCGAGATGGGTAAGCTGCTGCCCATCTCCAAGCTTCTCACGTGCTTGCAGAGCGACATCCAAGGCTGAAACTAGAAGGACGTTAACGTGTGCCTGTGCGTCAACGTAATTGCAAGCCCATGTTTCTTGTAAGGAAGCAGCAGTGTAAAAGCTTACAGCACCTGGTATTCCCAGGCGGTCTCCCATCCAAGTACTAAACAGGCCCGACCCTGCTTAGCTTCCGAGATCAGACGAGATCGAGCGTGCTCAGGGTGGCTTGGCCGTAAGCCCAGGGGCCGTGGACACAGACTCCTTTTATAGACTAGGCAAGGCCCCCTGCTCGTGGAGGAGCTCAAAAGTCAGCCTTTCGAACACACTAAACTTGAGCCTTTATCTCCACTACCTGCTACACTCTATTCCAGTATTAGGAAGCTACACCGAGATGGGTAAGCTGCTCCCCATCTCCAAGCTTCTCACATGCTTGCAGAGCGACATCCAAGGCTGAAACTAGAAGGACGTTAACATGTGCCCGTGCGTCAACGTAATTGCAAGCCCATGTTTCTTGTAAGGAAGCAGCAGTGTAAAAGCTTACAGCACCTGGTATTCCCAGGCGGTCTCCCATCCAAGTACTAACCAGGCCCGATCCTGCTTAGCTTCCGAGATCAGACGAGATCGGGCGTGCTCAGGGTGGTATGGCCGTAACCCGACAGGCTGGGGACACAGACTCCTTTTATAGACTAGGTAAGGCCCCCTGCTCGTGGAGGACCTCAAAGGTCAGCCTTTCGAACGTTCAAGAGTTTAAGTTGTTTTTGGTGGGCTTTGCTGTATGGCCGCGCCCTTTGAGTGTGTCAAATGTCAAGCAGCTGTCCGTCAAGGCTCAGAGTGCACTTAGATCACCTTGGGGCGGAGGTGATCAGCAGCAGCCTTTGTTATGCGCACTTAAAAAACATGGCACCACAACAAGTAACTTGTGTGCCAAGATCTTGAGTTGGCCGCAGACACTTGTGGGCCATCGCTTCTCGGCCTTTTGGCTAAGATCAAGTGTAGTATCTGTTCTTATCAGTTTAATATCTGATATGTCCTCTATATGGGGATTAAATATTAAATGCATTTTTGAGCATTGGGAGGTGAAAACTGGGGCTTGCTCTCTTCACTCCTTGCATTGACCTGGCATTGCAGTGCCACCAGGAACGGTGCACCATTCTCTTTTTTCTGTGAAAACCAAAGCAAGGCTGGAACTAGAAGGACGTTAACGTGTGCCTGTGCCCGTGCCCGTGCGTCAACGTAATTGCAAGCCCATGTTTCTTGTAAGGAAGCAGCAGTGTAAAAGCTTACAGCACCTGGTATTCCCAGGCGGTGTCCCATCCAAGTACTAACCAGGCCCGACCCTGCTTAGCTTCCGAGATCAGACGAGATCGGGCGTGCTCAGGGTGGTATGGCCGTAAGCCGACGGGCTGGGGACACAGACTCCTTTTATAGACTAGGCAAGGCCCCCTGCTCGTGGAGGAGCTCAAAAGTCAGCCTTTCGAACACACTGCACTTGAGCCTTTATCTCCACTACCTGCTACACTCTATTCCAGTATTAGGAAGCTACACCGAGATGGGTAAGCTGCTCCCCATCTCCAAGCTTCTCACGTGCTTGCAGAGCGACATCCAAGGCTGAAACTAGAAGGACGTTAACGTGTGCCCGTGCGTCAACGTAATTGCAAGCCCATGTTTCTTGTAAGGAAGCAACAGTGTAAAAGCTTACAGCACCTGGTATTCCCAGGCGGTCTCCCATCCAAGTACTAACCAGGCCCGACCCTGCTTAGCTTCCGAGATCAGACGAGATCGGGCGTGCTCAGGGTGGTATGGCCGTAAGCCGACGGGCTGGGGACACAGACTCCTTTTATAGACTAGGCAAGGCCCCCTGCTCGTGGAGGAGCTCAAAAGTCAGCCTTTCGAACACACTGCACTTGAGCCTTTATCTCCACTACCTGCTACACTCTATTCCAGTATTAGGAAGCTACACCGAGATGGGTAAGCTACTCCCCATCTCCAAGCTTCTCAGGTGCTTGCAGAGCGACATCCAAGGCTGAAACTAGAAGGACGTTAACGTGTGCCTGTGCGTCAACGTAATTGCAAGCCCATGTTTCTTGTAAGGAAGCAGCAGTGTAAAAGCTTACAGCACCTGGTATTCCCAGGCGGTCTCCCATCCAAGTACTAACCAGGCCCGACCCTGCTTAGCTTCCGAGATCAGACGAGATCGGGCGTGCTCAGGGTGGTATGGCCGTAAGCCGACGGGCTGGGGACACAGACTCCTTTTATAGACTAGGCAAGGCCCCCTGCTCGTGGAGGAGCTCAAAAGTCAGCCTTTCGAACACACTGCACTTGAGCCTTTATCTCCACTACCTGCTACACTATATTCCAGTATTAGGAAGCTACATCGAGATGGGTAAGCTGCTGCCCATCTCCAAGCTTCTCACGTGCTTGCAGAGCGACATCCAAGGCTGAAACTAGAAGGACGTTAACGTGTGCCTGTGCGTCAACGTAATTGCAAGCCCATGTTTCTTGTAAGGAAGCAGCAGTGTAAAAGCTTACAGCACCTGGTATTCCCAGGCGGTCTCCCATCCAAGTACTAAACAGGCCCGACCCTGCTTAGCTTCCGAGATCAGACGAGATCGAGCGTGCTCAGGGTGGCTTGGCCGTAAGCCCAGGGGCCGTGGACACAGACTCCTTTTATAGACTAGGCAAGGCCCCCTGCTCGTGGAGGAGCTCAAAAGTCAGCCTTTCGAACACACTAAACTTGAGCCTTTATCTCCACTACCTGCTACACTCTATTCCAGTATTAGGAAGCTACACCGAGATGGGTAAGCTGCTCCCCATCTCCAAGCTTCTCACATGCTTGCAGAGCGACATCCAAGGCTGAAACTAGAAGGACGTTAACATGTGCCCGTGCGTCAACGTAATTGCAAGCCCATGTTTCTTGTAAGGAAGCAGCAGTGTAAAAGCTTACAGCACCTGGTATTCCCAGGCGGTCTCCCATCCAAGTACTAACCAGGCCCGATCCTGCTTAGCTTCCGAGATCAGACGAGATCGGGCGTGCTCAGGGTGGTATGGCCGTAACCCGACAGGCTGGGGACACAGACTCCTTTTATAGACTAGGTAAGGCCCCCTGCTCGTGGAGGAGCTCAAAGGTCAGCCTTTCGAACGTTCAAGAGTTTAAGTTGTTTTTGGTGGGCTTTGCTGTATGGCCGCGCCCTTTGAGTGTGTCAAATGTCAAGCAGCTGTCCGTCAAGGCTCAGAGTGCACTTAGATCACCTTGGGGCGGAGGTGATCAGCAGCAGCCTTTGTTATGCGCACTTAAAAAACATGGCACCACAACAAGTAACTTGTGTGCCAAGATCTTGAGTTGGCCGCAGACACTTGTGGGCCATCGCTTCTCGGCCTTTTGGCTAAGATCAAGTGTAGTATCTGTTCTTATCAGTTTAATATCTGATATGTCCTCTATATGGGGATTAAATATTAAATGCATTTTTGAGCATTGGGAGGTGAAAACTGGGGCTTGCTCTCTTCACTCCTTGCATTGACCTGGCATTGCAGTGCCACCAGGAACGGTGCACCATTCTCTTTTTTCTGTGAAAACCAAAGCAAGGCTGGAACTAGAAGGACGTTAACGTGTGCCTGTGCCCGTGCCCGTGCGTCAACGTAATTGCAAGCCCATGTTTCTTGTAAGGAAGCAGCAGTGTAAAAGCTTACAGCACCTGGTATTCCCAGGCGGTGTCCCATCCAAGTACTAACCAGGCCCGACCCTGCTTAGCTTCCGAGATCAGACGAGATCGGGCGTGCTCAGGGTGGTATGGCCGTAAGCCGACGGGCTGGGGACACAGACTCCTTTTATAGACTAGGCAAGGCCCCCTGCTCGTGGAGGAGCTCAAAAGTCAGCCTTTCGAACACACTGCACTTGAGCCTTTATCTCCACTACCTGCTACACTCTATTCCAGTATTAGGAAGCTACACCGAGATGGGTAAGCTGCTCCCCATCTCCAAGCTTCTCACGTGCTTGCAGAGCGACATCCAAGGCTGAAACTAGAAGGACGTTAACGTGTGCCCGTGCGTCAACGTAATTGCAAGCCCATGTTTCTTGTAAGGAAGCAACAGTGTAAAAGCTTACAGCACCTGGTATTCCCAG